>NC_084957.1:0-107500 GCF_949316205.1 Platichthys flesus | reverse complement strand
AGAGCCTTTCAGTAAATATCCAGTCAGGCTGAGCTGCAGAGCGTCTCTCTCCCCCTCACTGTGTGTGTGTGTGTGTGTCTTCAGTGTGTCTCTGTCCTATGTTTGTGTCTCTCTGACTGCCACACACTCGCTGCTGCTTCTTCTTTTACATTACATTACATTAAACCTCAATCTCCATTCAGGTGCATCACACATGTTCAGACATGTTGAACATATCTTAATGTGAGTTCAAGAAGAGTTCACACACATTTGTACAAACGCAAACAAACAATAAATCAAGAATAAATTAATAATTAAATAAACTAAGAAAAGAGTAGCGAGAACAAACCTTTATTTATAGTGATACACATTGACGGCAGCTGAACTTTGTTTGGAACATGAAGCTGCTGTTTATCCGTGTGTGTCACATTGTGTAGATGTTTGTGTGAACAGATTATTTCTGCTGGATTAACCTTGTGTTTGTGTTTGAAGTCAACATTGTGATGTGGCTGCAGACGCAGAATAAAAAGGCACAGGTCTTTGTTTCAGTGTGTTTACCCCTGAGGACAAGACTGATGGAGAAGGAAGAAGAGGAGGAGGAGGAGGAAGAGAAACAAAAGAAGGATGAGACCAACAACAACAACAAACAGCAACAACATAATGAACCTTCACTATTCACACAATCACACACAATTAAAGCTGCTGTGTTTAATCCACACAGACGAGACCTCAAACATCCGAGACACACACGATGATCAACACAGACACAGAACATCTGCACAAACATCCACAAACACATATTTGTTGAGTTTTCTCTTTACTTCAAAAACACATGTTCTCTCTGACACATGTGCCACTTCTATCTCAGTGATGTCACTGAGCGATGATGTCACAGTGATGTCACTGAGTGCTGGACAAACTGAGCTCAGATCATCATCCAGTTCACCTCAGTTGTTAAAGAATACATTTTTTTCTGAGCTGAGACTCCGATTTCTCCTGATTCTGATCAACACCATGTTTCCACCTGTCAATCAAACACTGCCTTGTCTCCGCACATGTTTAAATCTGAAAACATGTCTGAAGTCTGTATTTGAAGTTGTCTCCTCAGGAAGTGGAGCGATCGTCAGAGACGAGTCAGACGCTTCTGTTCAATATGTGCATTTTAGATTCCATTTAAAATTTGATTATACACGTTGGTTTTTAACGTTTCTGAGATGAAACAGAATATTTCCTCTTTACTTTGTTTCTGCCCCAGATTCTCTTTAACTGCACGAGTCCTCAGATGGAACAAAGACCAGCACAGATCTGGAATGAACCTTCTAGTTGGAGCACAACTGCTCGACCCCCTCAAGTCTCAGGTTCTACTTGAACTCAAGTAGAACCTGAGTAGAACATGAACTCTTAGTAGAACATGAACTCTTAGTCAGTCAATGTGTAAAGACGGTTGCTGTTATCCTCGAGCTTGTTCTCTGTTCCACCTCTCACCTTGTTGGTGTGAAGGGAGAAGTGGTGAAAGCGTCTGACTCAGGGTTTGTGGCGGACGTTAAAGTTCTGACTCAGCAGTTTGTTGGCAGGTGAAACTGTCGGAGATGTGGAAACACGACCTGACACTTCCCCTTGATTCAGTTTCAGAGACTCACAAAGAGGAACTGCTCGGATGTTACCTTCAGACTGAAGCTTAAGTTAACTGGCATAACCCTGACCTGTACTGACCTGTACTGACCTAAACTAACCTGCACTGACCTTCACTGACCTGTACTGAACTGTAATGACCTGTACTGACCTGTACTGACCAGTACAGACCTGTTCTGACCTGCACTGACCTGCACTGATCTGTATTGACCTGTACTACACTATTATTTACTAAACTATCGTCAGAACCATCAGAACCATCAGAACCATCAGGACCATTGTCAAGGCATGTTGGAAACATGGTGGAGCATGTTGGTGTACCTGCATGTGGGACAGATTATTTGCTGCTATCACATCATCAGATTACGAACATCAGCTCTGATGGACACGGCCGATCTGTTTCTATCTGCATGATGCCATTAACCTGGGGGGGGGGTCGTAAGAATCAGTACCGTGCCAAAAGTGAGAGAATTAATCCGCGTTAATCTGAGTTAATCTGATAAAAGGGTCAGATTAGTGGAATGAAAATATTTAGACCTGACAACTGTACATGGTCTGACTGACAGGATTAAGACATCATTGTTCGAGGGGGTGTCTACAGTAGATACAGTGTTAAAGGAAACACCGTATGCATCAATCAGAAACATTCAGTGTGAACAACAATACACAATAATTGCCATAAAGTATGAACAATAAATACACGACAGTCAAAGAACACTTCATTTGAATCTGCATAAGTAAAATGTGGCGGTATGGCTCTGTTCTGGGACCCTCCCTGCCAATGGGAAGCCAGTTATACTAATGGACCTTAGTTTGCTGACTGAATTTACAGGTTTCATGGTAGTAAGTTGGTATGAAAGGCAAAGAAATACATTTATTCAATTAAAGCTTCAAGCAGAGATGGTCACACCCTCAGTCCACACGCGTCGGGTTGTGCTGCGACTGCAGTGTAGTTGCCGGAGGCTGGTTGATATGGCTTGATATACAGTTATTCATTTACACGTTGCGTGAAAGAGGTAAATGTTGCCTCCTGTTGAGGTGTACTTTCAAGAATGTGGTACTATGATTATGTTGAGTTTTGGCAAATAAATATGGTCACACCAGCTCATAAAACATGATACATCCTGTGCAGGTTGGGAAAATGTATAGTCATATTAGTGGAACTTCCTGTTTCATGGCGATATGGCAACGAGCTGTTGGAGTGAATTTACGATTAGCACGCATTCAGGTTGAGGTTGTTTGTTTGCACTGAGTAAAGGCCTCTGTACGCTTCTCCGAGTCCGTTGCGGACTGACGGACGGACGGATCGGACGGACACTTTTTGATTTATAGTTCTACGAGCCTTTTTGTTCTGAAAACAATTCACCGCCAGAACAGTAGATGGCGCAACGGAAGTCGAGCTTAGAGAAGCCTACCTCATGAGGTATATAGAAGAAGACCACAAAAGGATGTTGATGACGCGACAGTTTTTGCTGAATAAAGTGACACCCAGCGGGTCGTAATGCTTATGTTATCGTGTCTTAACGCAGCGGTTCCCCGGTCTTGTTTCCAAACTGCGTTGCTAATTCAACAGCTGGAACAGCTTGAAGCTACACGGAGGCAGCTAGCTTCCCCCCAGCTTCCACACACAGTCAGCACGGACACCCGATACTAACTACTGCCAAGTGTTTGCTTCTAACCTGACTGTGTTGAGAAACAGTGTCATGAGAGCCGTGGGATTAAAGTCAGCGGGTTTTTGGGCTGTTCCCACCGCAGTTAGCATGGTGGCTAGCCTGCTAGCCCGGCTATCAAAGTTCGTAAAAAACGTATGTGACCGTACACACATGCCGTAAGTGCTCTTACCAGCCACCGTCAGCCGGACAACGCCGCTGGCTTAACACACTTGTCACATTAATCATAGAGTCGTAGTTGTGATTTTGGTTTATTGTGATGTAGGGAATGGAACAGGAAGTTTCCATTCCGAAATGCTGGCGTTAGCAGACCAATCACAGCCAAGGGCTATCCGTGGGCTCTCCGCCATGCCGACGTGTAGTTAGAAAAATGAGAGCTGCACGAAAAGCTCTCGGAGGAGCCGCGGAGAGGCCCGGAGAGGGCGTTCCACGGCGGAGAAGGCGGTCCTATCTGTCCGTGTCCGTCAAAACGGAGAAGCATACATTGGCCTTCAGTTGAGTTAATTCATTCTATAGAAGTGGTTTCCTAGAGCTGCTTCATTAAAATTTGTAGGGGGAGTCTGAAGTCCATCCGAACAATCTTCACACGTCCAATGACACATTGTAGTGAAACACACCAGAGGCTGCACTTCAGCAAAAACATTTGAAACGTAAATTTCTCATACATCTGAATCGTGCAGAGTTTCAGCCAAAAATATGTAGTTCACTACTATACTCACAATAATTCCTTGAATTTCTATATGGTCCTCGCAGTGGTTGCTGCTCGGGCCCCAATAAGCCAGCTGATCACGGGCAACTTGTAGCTTTGAGTGTGAGGATGGCTTGGTCCTCAGACAAGTAACGTTCACAGGCTGCAGATTAGGACGCCTCTGGTTAAGGGGCGGGACTTTTCTGACACACAGAGGAACCAGACGAAAGCACCATAGAGCCGATTAGTCTCTGATTGGATGAAAGCAGTTCATAATGACTCAGATTCACATCAGCTGAGAATAAAAGAGGCTTCATCTGATGGACGGAGGTCAAGAGGTCATCGATAACTCTCCGTGTCCAGACGCTCCACAGTCTGAGATAAAAGGAAGTCAACGATGTTCCTGACACAAAGGTTCGACCTTGAACACTCAGATCTTGTCATCAGGGTTAGACGTTCATCCGAGCGTTTACTGCCTGACACAACATCCTTGTTTAAAATCAGAGAAAAGAAGAGAGAAGAGAAACGTGGAAACCTCTGTTTTCTGTTTGTATCATCTGTGATTTCATGTCTGTAAAGTATTCACTCTTCAGTTTATTCATTCAGTCTTTAACTCTTTCATTCATCCATTATTAATTTAGTGCCAACCTGCATCATGCCCTTTGAAGGTTCTATGATCAAGTTTTGGTGCCAAATCAAAACAAGATCAGATCGAAGTCCTCTCTTTGCTCAGCCAGGCAGAGGCTCTGTCCCCACCCAGCATGTCTCAACGAGTCCTCACCACTCTACAAGCTACCCTGTCTAGTGCCCCTGAGCAAGGCACCTAACTACCCCAACATCTGCTCCCCGAGCGCCGTACATGGTCGCTCACTGCTCTGTGTCCTGCACACAGATGGGTTAAATGCAGAGGTTAAATTTACCTACCATTGCATGAGTGTGTAGTGCATGTCTGTGCATGTGTTTGGTATAAATAAACATATCTTAATCTTAATCTTAAATACCTGGACTCCCAGCACTAGAAGCCTCTTGGATGAGAAGTCAAACTCAACCAAGTCCAGTCCACCTGTTATTAGCACTTGGATACACCAGGAACTGATGACTGAGAATCTCCAAATACAGATAAAGATAATTATTATTATCTTTATTCATTCACATTGTTAATATGTTCACTCACTCATTCACTCTTTAACTCTGTCATTCATCCATTCACCCTCCTTCATTCACTCATCTGCTGACTTCTTTCTCAAAAACGTTGAGGTTTCTTGGTTTCTCAGAGATGTAAACCTTTATCCTGCGGCTCAAGTTTCCAGGACGTTTAGCAGAAGTCTGATCAACCGTCCTGACACCGTCTTTATTCTATAACAAACATTAAACCAACAGAGAGGAAACATTGGCGTAAATCTAAAAAGGCGAGTTTGTCATGTGGAAACAAAGAGGTGGACGTGTAAAGAGTTTGTTTGTGTTGTCTCAGCTTGAGTCTTCATCTCCGCTTTCAGCCACGGAGCCAGTCGTCCTCTGAGGATAAAGACCTGGCGTGATGTCCACTCGCTGCCAACTCCGCTTAAAGACACCAGGTCCGTTTTCTTCCTCCTGACTCTCAACACAAAGCTGTGATTGAGGCGCGACCCTGTCGGAGCAGGTCCACACGAGGAGGACAGTGTCCTCAGCTGAAAGCTGACTAAAGGTCCCCCTCGGTGTCTGGACGCAGGAGCAGGAAGTGTTTGAAGAACCCTCGGGTGCGTTTGGTTTCAAGTTGGCTGCAGAGCCGGTTGGCCGGCAGGGAGAAGACGCTTCCAGAGCTGAACCACCGTAACTTGGCAACAAACCTTCAGCTGGATGAAAGCTCAGGAAGTCTCCAGGATGGACGCCACCAGACGGGACTGACCCCGTCCAGGAAGATAAATAGCATTTATTATCAAACAAAGAGAAGTAAATGATTAAATATTAATGGCGATCTGAAGCTGCTCCTTCACTGTTCAATAAATAACTCTCACTGATGACATCATCTCTGTTTAAAGACCTCGGGCCAATCACAACCATTCACCTGAAATGGGAGGGGTTTGTCACGGTGACTGACAGAGGAGTGTCCGATGAGAGCTGGCATCTGCTTACGTGTTCTGTTGCTAACCCTACGAGAAGTTTTTAACTGATTGTGAAATGTTATTATTTTAATATTGCTGCCTCTTTGTGACCTCAACTATTCTCAGTGTCTGTGGTCTGGACGGATTACCCACAAAATCAGAACAATGATTTAAGAAGTCAGGCTGAAAAAGTCTTTGTTAAGGTGGAGGTAGAAGAAACAAGCTGGGCTATGTGTTAGGCTAAAGGCTAGGCTAATGGCGAACCTGTACGGACCAGCACTCCTACGAAATCAATGTATTTTGCAAACAATATGGATGAGCTCAGAATAACGATACATTTCCTTCACTATGCATCCGTCAACTTTAAGCCCCTAAACATTGAGTGACTTGGTATGGTCTCAGGTGGGATGTTCCATTTGCCAGCAAGCGAAAGGTAAGTAAGGATTTCTCGTACCTGTATAAATGTATCAATGCTAATGTATCAGTTCTAATATAAGATTCTCTTTACTGACAGATGGGTTCATATTGTATCTTTATTTTCATATGGATATGTTGTGTAGTTGGATCTTTGAACCCACCCCCCCCTTGCCGTGGTTTGGTACGACAGGAATCTCTGTTTGTATTTGGAGCAGAGTCTGAGGAGAGGAAGTAAACTGATGAAGTTTCATGATATAACTTTACAGTGAAAACTAAAGAGAGAAGAGGTGTCTCAGTTTTCTTGGTTCTTTCTTAACTCATTACATGAGTGTTATTTTCACTTCTTCCAAAACAAATGCACACAATGACATGAGGATTTTACGACACACAGCACTGGAGACATCCCTTTTGTGTCTCAACCAAAATGAATGTTCCTTGTATGTGCTGTTTTCTCTCTGAACTATCTCTCGCTTTAAAGTGTTGTTTTATTTGTAAAATATTTAAAAATATAAACTTCTTGGTAAATTCAAACCATTTTTCTTGCTGAACTTGCCGTTTTAGATCTTCATCCTCTCAAAAAGGTCAGATTTATGGATGGAATAGACTTTTCTCAGTTTCTCATTGTAGCTGATTCATCTTATAGAGGGTTGTTGTCGTAGATGGTTCTTATTGTAAAAGGTTCTCGTTGTAGAGGTCTCCTGTTTTAGAAGGTTTTTATTATAAATGGTTCTTTTTATAACAGGTTCTTGTCATGGAGAACATGGTTTTGTCTGAACCAGAATCTGAAGATATATTTTTATTTAACTTCTTGATAGTATCTGTTGCTTCTTTTTAATGAATTGAATGATGTGACGGAAATGTTATAGTATAATTGGATTCCAATCATTTTATAATCGTTTTTTCTCATGTTTGTTTCTTCTGTTGATTGAAGGACAGTGGGAGTTAGTGTGGTGTCATGGCGCCCTCTGGTGGGGATATAACAGCAGATCATGTAAGCTTGATTCATTATGATGGAGGCTGACCCGTTGAGCTTTTTTGGCACGCCAATTGAAAACTGCTCCAGAATAAGTAAATTTACTTTCAAATTTTCTGCACATTTTGGTGAGAATTTGAGCATGTTAAAGCCATTTGATTTGCCTGAAAAATAAATTAATAATAATAATCCTTACAATTCTCCTTCTGTTCGGTGCTCGGGCCTAATAGTAATAATAATGTTATCTTTCGTCAAAATGGTGGCGCATGCGCACCTCTAAAATGGGGGAGGGGCTCTCTGGCTCTGCAGGTCGATGTGTCTCGTCCTGCGTCAAGACGCCGCTTGTGATTGGTGGAGGGCTTCAGGTTCCACGCAGCCTATTGGCTGCTGCGTGTGTCGTTCACAGGATCCTGACAGATTGAAGACGATCATAATAATCTGGCGGCCATCTTTGCTGAGGTCGTAGAGGGAGAGAGGGAGTGAAGACGGAGAAGAACCGCATCACTAACCGCCCGTGTGTCTGTTGATTCAGGCCGGAATGATCCGTGCGGGTCCCGCTCGTCCTTCTTCCAGACACCCGCTCCACTGGAGCTGTGGAGCTAGCCGCGGCTAGCCGGACCAGCTAGCTGTTGGATGACAGAGCAGTGGTCTTCAGAGGCGGACTGAGAGCTCAACTCTGCCCGCCCCCGGGGGTCACAGCAGCTGAGTGGTTTATGTTGATTCGACATTAAACACGTTATGAACCGTTCAGGTTCAACTCTTTTTAGATTCAGAGAATGGGTCGAGTTTCGCCCCGGTTAGCTGGAGCTTAATCCCGCTGCGGAAACTCCGTGAACTGACTCTACCTTCCACCGTGAAGCGGCCTGATCAGTGCGTTGGATCCCGAAGAGAGGAGCTGAGAGTCGGATGATAGCGGGTGGATTGTCTGGTCGCAGGTCCTCCTAGTCTACCTCAGACTCACGGCTCGTCTCTGCAGCGCTGGCCCGATCACACCTGGGTTCACCTGTTGTCCCGGTGTGACCGGTTCACACCGGGACTGTGTGAGGAGTCCTGCCCGGAACATGCTGCCGGTCCTCGCTGTCAATCACCAGTCGAAGCCGCTGTAACGTGTCCGTCACGATGGGACCTGAGAGCAAACTGTTCCTCAGCGTTTTCCTCATCTCCTGCTCCTCAGGTGAGTAGCTGCCATCTCACCTGCACGTGTGAACCCGAACGCACGTTCCACCGGCTGCTGATCACACATCAGCAGACGTCACCCTAACCCACTATCAATAATCCATCTTCCTTTGTATTCAGTGTTTCATCGTTTGTTGTGTATGCTAACTTTTATACAACGTCTCACAGCTGTGACATGTGTCCCTACATAGATAATCAGAAGACTCAGTTTCCTGAGGAGTACTCTGGTTTAATATGAGTATTATAATTTTTATGACCAATCTTAATATTCTTATTTTTACTCAGTTACTGTATTTGAGTTGATTTCTCTTCCATCACACAAACCCTACACCTCAGATCTACACAAGGTTCAAACTCTACTTGTTTGCTGCTTTTACAATGTTGTCCTCCGTTAGCTTAATAAATATAAAATATAAACAAGATTTAACAGTGGTCTTAAGAGCCGGGTTGTGACACAATAAACACTAATCAGAAGTTATTAGAACTTAAGCGGTACTGACGTTTACTTTGTGTTTGTTTAATTTGCTGGAGAGTTTACGAGACTCGTATTTAAACACATTGAAAATATCACAACACACACAAATAAAATCCTAGGTGAAACGCCTGAAAACAAACCTAATACAATCAAAAGCTTACGTATATAATAATAACTATCCTGTTTACAGAGCTGGTAACATATATTATACACCAAATGTTTCATATTTATTCAAGATGCATTTCCGGCAACATAGCGAGAGTCCATTTTATTTATTGTTTAGGTTGTGTGTGGTTAGTTTATTTATTTAGAATTTTTTGGGATATTATCCAGGGCTCCATTCTAATTCCACTTGTAGCATTCGTGCTCCTTACTGAACATTTTCGGTGCACCACTATCTGAACTGTTTTACTGCTAAATGTTTTGCTCTGACTGAACCTCCTCTGTTCAGCCGTCTTGTCATCAAACTCCTCCAAGCTAGTTCCCTCCAGACGGATTCTAATCAGGTCCTTCACTGTGTCCACATGCAGGGACCCTCTGACATCACATTTAATCATTTTCTACTGTCATATATTATTCTAACCAACTTCTGCACCTTTACTTTAGTCACTTTAATTAAATGCTGATTAGGGCTGGGTATCGATCTGGGCCACTGATTACCCAAATCAATTTGATTCCGATTCACAAGGTCTTGATTCATTTGATTTCAGATTTGTTTCAATTCAATGTGGATTCAGTTAGGGATATTCTACAATATCAATTTTGCTTGGATATGAAATAAATTCTCAGAACTAAAGCTGTAAACTGAACAAGGAAATCTATAAGTTACTGCGATATTAAAAATCTTAAGGTAGGCCTTTCATAACAAATTTTGTTGGATGATATATTGTCCCAGAAATTATTGTAGTATTATAGTGTCCTCATTTTGAAACAATCTTGTACCACCGAAATACTGATATTTAGATGCCGATGACCAGGGGTCTCACATTTATAACCGTTGCGTACGCACACAACGGGGCCTGAAACGTGCGTACGCCACTTCTCACCGAACGTTGGGATTTATAAAAACAAACTTGACGGGAAAAGGTTTGCATTCCTACGCAAAGTCTGACTCATGCGTACGAACGTTTTGGACACGGGAAAGTGGCGACGCAGACGTGAGGTAGTAACTGAAGCAGATAATTGATCCAATAAATTATTTACATTAAAAATAACAGCTTAGTTTTGCTCGCACGACATATCTGTTCCACACAAGCCTTTTTAATAAAAAAATATATAAAACAACTTACGTTCAGATTAGATTTAACAGCGGAGTTACGGAGCCGAGTCATTAATAATAATAGGTATGATTAAGATGCATTAATAGGTTTTATTAATAATATCTTATAACACTGTGCGTGTGTCATCAAATGGTTTTATAAATCGGAATTATCTTTTGTGAACGTCAAAACCCGGCTTTCGTGCGTACGTACACTTTTAGTATGAATCCTACACACTCTTTTATGAATGAGACCCCAGGGCAGTGGATCTCCACCTCCTCTCTAGTATCGACAACGACTCCTTTCTCATGGCATTCTAAAAGTTATCAGCTCGTAGAGGGAAACCCTGGGAACTCATATCAGATCAGGGAACCAACTTTAGGGATGGATAACGGGAACTGAAAGAGGCCTTAGCTGCATTGCAGCCTGACCTCCTAGCTCAAGTCGCCAAAGAACAGATTCGGTTCTGTTTGATCCACCTAATGCTCCCCTATTGGGTCGGTGCTGGTAAAGAGAGATCCATTCCTGGAAACAAACACTCAAGGTGCCCAATCAAGGACTTAAGAAGTACTCAGGACTGTTCTGACTGATTGAGGGGATTCTCATACCAAAGCCTGCTAAAAGGTCCTCAGAAGGACTATTCTCAAAATGGTCCTCACAAAGATACAGGTACAAGCACAGACATCTTGGTTGTTAACAGTGACGCCTCTCTATCAGACCTGCTTTATTTCAGATAACCTTTAGTGATTGTTCTGACAGCCCTGATACGTTCACATGAAGAAGCAGGTGAGTCCAGACTCTGATGGACTGTGTCTCCTCCTCAGGTGCCATTTTGGGTCGCTCAGAGCCTCAGAAGTGTGTCCACTACAACTACAGCCCTAATTCTTCCTCCTCATCTTCCTCGGCATTGGAGGGTCGGGGGAATATCAGCAGAGTGATAACCTGCTCTGGGGAAAAAGATAAGAGGTTGCACTGCTTCGCCACCTGGAAGAACGTCTCTGGAGCTGTGAAGGTGGTGAAGCAGGGCTGCTGGCTGGATGACGTCAACTGTTATAACAGGTAATGTCAGTAGGACAGTTGCACTCAGCCTGCAGACAACAGTCAGTCTAAATTAGCACAATCCTCATTATATGCCACTGAATTATGCTCCATAGGAACGCTGTTTCTGTGATTAGTATTAACCAGGCAACTGCCTGGCAGAACAATGTGATTGATCACTTTGCATCAAGGAAAGTCAAGGTTAAGCATTTATGCAATTTTGTGTTTTTTGATGTCATTATTTTGTAATCTATAGGTGATCATTATCTTGTTTTAAAACGATTTTATTGTTTCTATATACAATTTTAATTTTCTTCACTTAATTTGGAGTATTTATTATTATGACTTTACATAGTTTTTTGAGTAAATAATGTTTCTATAATATAAACATTATTCCAAATTCCCTAATATTAGCAGTGCGCTTCATTTCCGCTGCTCAACTCAACTTTGATATTCATTGTTCTAAGTTATAAACACAGGGATTTCCTAAGTATCTCTTTCATCTGCAAAGAAAAATCCAGCTCTGCGATAGGCTGTTCTCGTCTCACTGACGCTCTGAACACAAACCAACATTATTAATAATATTACATATTTTCCTGATATTAGAACTCTTAGTGATTCTTCACCCATGAGATGTGTATGTGAGGCAGTCTAGCAGGGTTAGGGTTAGGTGTTGTTTCTGTAATGCAGCATTAGGATGAAAACAGTCTTACATTTCATTGTTTTCTTCTTCTGCTGACAGGAGCGAGTGTGTGGAAAAGAAAGATGGTCCTGAAGTCTTCTTCTGCTGTTGTGACGGCCTTTTGTGTAACGACAAGTTCTTCTACAGCCCCAACATCAGCTGGCCACCCAGTAAGACACACCTGATAAATGTCTGTGTTTGTTCAGTTTAGTGATTCTTCATGAAGATCACAACGAAATAACAGTAACATTTATGGAACATGTTTTTAAAAGACTCAAAACTTTATTTTCATGCAGTCCACATCTATTTCATTTTGACAACATTTGTTAGATTGAGGCTGCAGTTTGTGATGTACTTTTAAAAATCCGATTTGTTGCGGTGTGTTTCCGTAGCGACGAACAAACCAGTGGAGTCTCCACCTCCATTGCTGTCCACGCTCATGTACTCATTGGTTCCCATCATGGCTGTCACCGCCATTGTCCTCTTTTCCTTTTGGATGTACCGGCACCACAAACTGGCCTACCCACCTGTACTAGTGCCCACACAGGTGAGACACACACAGACACACAGGTGATGTCCAGTCCCTGGGGTCGGATTTATAACCGTTGTGTACGCACAAAACGGGGCCTGACACGTGCCCACGCCACTGCTCATGCCAAAGTTGGGTTTTTTCAAAAAACGAACTTGACGGGAAAATATTCGTATTTCTACGCAAACCCTGACCCATGTGTACGAACGTTTTGGAGACAGGAAAGTGGCGACGCAGACATGAGGTGTTGAACTGAAGCAGATAATTGATCCAATTCATCATTTACATTAAAACCAACAGCTTAGTTTTGCTCGCGCGACATATCTGCTCCACCCGAGCCTTTTAATAAAAAAATATATGAAACAACTTAAAGCAAATTACGTTCAGATTCGATTTAACAGCGGAGTTATGGAGCAGAGTCATTAATGGGTTTTAATAATATCTTCTAACACTTTGCGTGTATCATGATATCGCTGCAGTGAACGTGACCGTGCCACAGAGCACACAGGAGATCACTTATAAGAAATGAAGACACTTTCCAAATAATCTCCCAGAGGAGCTGAGGATCCACTGATGTGAGGGAATCAGTCCGATGCTCTAAATAAATGAATACTGCTGTGACAGAGGGGTTCTGTGATGTGTGCACGTGAATGGAAGGACGAGGAGGAAGAGAGGGTTCAGTGATTTCTGATCTCACATATTGTGTTATCCACACATTGTGTTATCCACAGAGTGTCAGTGTGTTTTCTTTATTAGTGACATCACTGCTGTTCGATGAAGTCGCTCTTCACCTCCACCTCACTAACAAACACCTCGATGTCAGTGTCAGAAAGTTTCACTTCCTCTTCTCATCGCTTGATGCCTCGCCTCCGTCAGGACTCACGCTGGAAACCCATTGGTCAGCAGCATCATTTAGTGTTCGTTCCGTTGACCATTGACCATTCATGGTTGAAGGTGGGCGTGTGGAGGGCGGATTTGGAGGCAGATCCACGTACGGATGTTTCCAGGTGGACTGTGAACAGTGCGTTCAGGTGTGCGTTCGCACACTTTTAGTAAGAATCCTACGCAATCCTTTATAAATCCGACCCCTGGTCTCTTTGAATACTGTCACCTCTCTCTGTCTCTCTCTCTCTGTCTGACTGTGTAAACTGTTTGTCTCTCAACCTCCCAGCACGCCTTTCACATAATGATAGAGGTAAGAGGATCAAACTTCACTTCCTTCCAGCTCCATTCTGCCTTTTATTTTATCATGACATTATTTTTGCATCATGAGCTTCCACCTGCAACCTGACATGACTTTGATTTAGAAAAAAACACTCGCCTGTGATCATCTTCCACTGGTGTTGTTTTTTTTCAATGCTTGTGTTAGGGTTGGTTGATGTCAACCTAACTGGCATATGTATGTATGCAGTGAAACATTGCGATGGACAATGCCATGGGGTGGAGCATTGTGATAAAGGGTTAGTAAGAATTTGGAGGCCATTAGTTTGAGATAGGACTAGAAGAGATGAGGAGAGTTCACTGACTTCCTTCTGTAGGGAAGTTTAAATCGTCAGTTTTGCCAAACAAATAGACTAACCCACTGAGAGGCAGGTGCAAACCATCAGGATTTAAAAACCCTGGTGCAAGGAGCTGTTATAGGCTTATACATAGAATAAAGCAGTACTTCACTTTGGTTCTCTCGTGGCCTGGCTGCAGTTGTGCTGCGGAACTGCTGTTGGCTCATCATCATGCTGCCTGTCAGCCCAACCCTACTCAGTGTTGATGTCGTCGTCGTTGTTGTTGTTTTTGTTGTACAGATGGACAGATGTCCCTGTGTCCTCCTGATACGTCAATCACTTTGTTGATCTTCTTTCAGGACCCCGGACCCTTTCCCCCCTCCCCCATCCTTGGTCAAAAGCCCCTGCAGTTACTTGAGATCAAATCCAGGGGGCGTTTCGGCTGCGTGTGGAAGGCTCAGCTGCTCAGTGAATATGTGGCTGTCAAAATCTTCCAAATACAGGTCAGTACTGTGTTGCTGTCTCTTGACCCTGTGGTTTATTTTATCAGCTTGTATGCAGAAGACACTGAACTGTATGTGTCACTGTCACCAGATGACCACACGGTCTAGATTTGACATTCAGCTCGTCTCTGACATTGTCACATGATGACGTCCACTTCATCTAAACCCTAACTCTGTAACATCTTCATGACATCATCATCAGAGTCTCGTCTTCAGGTCTCACCTCAGCTGAGATGATAGCGAGCATGCTAACGCTAGTGTGCTCGTGATCTTCTTTTCTAAGGTTGTTGAAAAAGTGACCATCATACATTGGAATGATTTTAATCTAAGATATTACAATCGTTATTGTAATTTTTAAATCCTTTATTAATTGAGAAAATACATCATTTGTGGATCTCTCTGATTGAGGGGTGACAGAGTGTCTGCCCTTCAATCAGCCTGAAAGGTCACATGATCTCCACCTCCAGGATCAAACTCTGTTACTGATATTTGTCTGTCTGGTTCTAAACTCGATCATAGATGCTCATGCTCCTTCTCCACTCTGTTCCTCTGAGGAACGTCTGATGACCATTGATGAAGAGGGGGAAGCAGCTGTTACCTCATGCTAACAACCTGTTTACAGATGATTGACTGCGTGGTTTCAGGGAGTTGTTTTGATCTTTGACCTCTCTGCGTCCAGGACAAACCGTCATGGCAGAACGAGTTGGAGATCTTCAACACCAGCGGGATGAGACATGAAAACCTGCTGCGCTTCATCGGTGCTGAGAGAAGAGGAAGTCACATGGTCACGGAGCTTTGGCTCATCACCGCCTTCCACGATAAGGTAACGCTGAGCCCTTCGGGCCAGGAGGGGCAGCACACACACACTGACCCCTTCAATAGTATGTAATCACCTACATTGTAAGAACTGTTCTTTCTTCATTTCTAATGAGCACTTCATAGTTAAATACCTAATATTTACATCAGGAACACGACGTCTCTACGGAGGCCGTTTTTTTTACACTTTTCCCCAAAATGGACAAACTTAATAATCTTTTCTAGGACAACTGAACCTACCACAGGTTCTCTTTTATGTTTGGAAGGTGAAGGTTATTCAGCTGCAACATGCAACTTCACCACTAGATGTCACTTAATTCTACACAATAAACCTTTAATTGTCATTCATTCACATACACTGTACATGGCTGAACGAAATGGCATTTCTCAGAGGCCAATGTGTTAAGTTGTGTGTGTGGGGGGGCACTATGTGGTGGATGCAACAGGGTGTTAATGAGTTGACAGCTCAGGGAAAGACGCTGTTGCAGAACTTTGTGGTTTTTGGTTCTGATACTGCTAAACCTTCTGCCTGATGGCAGTGGGACAAACAGTGGGTGGGAGGGGTCCTTCATGATGGAAGAGGATTTGAATCGTGTTTTGAAAATGTCCTGGATGGTGGGGAGATAGTTGACCTCGCTATGCGTCTTCACTACGCTGTTTGCCTTTGACAAACATTGACACACAGAGCGCCACAGGAGGTGATTCCTGCCCTTGGCCATCAAACTACAGAACTCCTCACTCTGAGTATCAGCTACTCTGAGTCAACGCCAGCAATATCGAACATATCCATGCTTATAATAAAAACTCAATGTACAGAACATGCATATTGGTCATATTTTATTTTATATATTTTGTAAATCTTATAAGCTTATACTTCGAATTTCTAATCTTGCATGGAGCTATTGAAAAATAAACAATTTCCCCCTGAGATCAATAAAGTATTTCTGATTCTGATCCGATCCAGATCAAGATCCAGAGCCTGCTACAAACAAGAAAATTAAAAACTATGCCTTTTGAAAGGAATGGTTTTGAGCAATTTCCATGGCTGCGCTATGAAAAAGCGACCAACTCGTGCGGCTGTTCATCAACATTGAGAATTAAAACCCTAAAAAAGCACAACTTGTCTAAAAGGCTCACCTTGTGCTGCGACATGAGCGTTGCTGACGCAGCAGCTGCTCACGGCAGCGTTTCAGCGCCAGGCAGAAGCAAATCAACCAAGTGAGGAATCAGAAAGGACGATCCAATTTAACACTGCTTACAATATAGCAAAAGAGGAGTTGACCTAAACTAAATACAAATCACAGATAATCCTCATGAAAAAGAACGGGTTAATTGTCAACCCGACCTCCGCCAACAACACATCATACCAGCAGTTCATCAGAGTGACTGCTGACGCATTAATAAATAGACGTCTCAAGATCTCGGATTACATGTATGTTTCATTTATGATGGATAGAGAAATAGACATTTCTACGAAAGAGTGTGAAATCATCTACTGCCCCTCTGGTTTGAGTTATATTTGTTAATCTACTTATTGCAATTTTCCCACCACTTTAAAACAAGCTTTTTAAGTTTTTTATCATCACAATTTTTAGTTTAGTGCTCTGTTATTAAAATAAAAAAGTTTCTGTGCCTTTACTCCTGTATTACAATAATATGCAATTAGATATGGCTTTACCCATGTCAATCTCTCTGAAGATGAAATATTTTGTGCACCTAAAATATGTGGTGGTGCACTTAAAAGAAAAAGTTAGGCACCCTAGTGCAAGGGTGATCATTCAGGTGGCTCTAGTTGGTGTTAGCATAACCAAGGAGGGTCCCACGGACATAACCCAGATGAGTGAGACAAACTTCAAGAATACACAAACAAGCACTGTTAGCCGGAGGGGCCGCTGTGTCCATGGGCTCCGCCATCTTGATAAACAGGACGCACAAAACAGGTGCTACAGAAGATAAATCTACTTTTAAGATTAAAGTATTTTTTTTTAATTTGTGTTTTTTTATTTAAATTAATTTAAAATTTGTATTTTACTGTAATTAATGCAACATTTCATAATTTGTGTGCATGTCTGTAACGGTCTGTAAGTCACTGTCTGTA
Source organism: Platichthys flesus (assembly GCF_949316205.1). Taxonomy (NCBI): domain Eukaryota; kingdom Metazoa; phylum Chordata; class Actinopteri; order Pleuronectiformes; family Pleuronectidae; genus Platichthys; species Platichthys flesus. Next base: position 89,985 of record NC_084957.1, on the reverse strand, counting down.
GCTCTCTGTCTGTAGCTCTCCGAATAGTAATTTTACTTATTAAAGTAACATTACATATTTTTCTCAATGAATGAAAATGTTCTGATGATGTGACGTTCACCAGGCGGTCACATGTCATGTTCCACGTTCTGTGTTCTGTGTTCAGGGTTCTCTAACCGACTACCTGAAGGCAAACGTTCTCTCCTGGTCTGAGCTGTGTGTCATCGCTCAGTCCATGTCCAGAGGTCTCGCCTACCTGCACCAAGACATACCTGGACACAAGGACGGACACAAGCCTGCCATCGCACACAGGTGCACACACTTACATACGACACACTGGTACACACAATTAAATACCCTAGCCCACACACTTGCATATAACACAAAGGTACTCTGGTACACACAAATACACTCGGTTGTAAAGAGAGTTGTGTCAGACGGGATGTTTCACGATGTGTGTGTTTTCAGGGACTTCAAGAGTAAGAACGTTCTGCTGAAGTCCGACCTGAGCGCCTGCATCGCTGACTTCGGCCTTGCTCTCAGGTTTGAGGCGGGGAAGTCTCCGGGAGACACCCACGGACAGGTGAGTTCACCTGAAGGAATGCACCCCCACTACCCAGCTGTTGTTTATCATTTTATAAAAGAAGCCAATCAAACCCAGAGGGTCTCGTCTGACCAGGAGACTATGACTGTTATCAAACAGGAAGTCAACACATGTAAACTTATAGGACTGAACCAAAGATATCAATCAATCACTCAATCAAGTTTTATTCGTATCGCCTCATATTCATAAATTTTAATCAGAGTAAAATTACAAAAAATAAACAGGAAAAAAGTTCGAATCTTCAGAAAGTCAGAGGTGACATCATTCAGGATGAGACAAAATAACGAGATTTCCAAAATTGACAGTTGTCAGTGATGTTGTTTATCTACGTCATCTGGTTAAAATCACTATCCACCATCGTGACCTACGATTTGCCCTCAGCCTCGATCCTGCAGTGATGACGCACAAGGTGAAGCAGGGAATTCATTTTATGTATTGACGAGACATTAATGTCATGAAGAGGAAGGGAAGTGTGTCATGTGTCCTCTGACAGTCTAGACATACAGCAGCAGAAGAATTGTTTAGTTAAGTGCTATACAAACAAGTTATTGCAATTATTATTATTCTTTAGAATAATAATAAACGTGAAAATAAATTATTATTCTTTAGAATAATAATAAACATAAAAAAATATAGCACCGTTCAAAACATAGTGACAAGGTGCTTAAAAGTTATAAATAATAAATTGATGGCAAAAAAAATGAATGCAAATTGAAGATCACACTGCATCTGAGCTCAACTACAAAAGTAAAAAAAGAGATCAGATAAAACATCAGCTGAAAGCTCAGTTCAAAATGTGTCCAGATGATTTTTCGACAGATTGGAGGCGCTGTGATAAAAAAGTGTGTGTGTGTGTGAGTGTGTGTACTTGGACGTGAACTGATGAACTAACCCACTCCTTACCTGCGGATCTTCTTTATCAGTCAGAGGGTTTGAATCCCTTTTCATCTTGTGTTTCAGGTGGGGACCAGGAGGTACATGGCCCCTGAGGTCCTGGAGGGGGCAATCAACTTCCAGAGAGATGCCTTCCTCAGGATCGACATGTACGCTGTGGGCCTGGTGCTGTGGGAGCTCGCTGCTCGCTGCAAGGCTGCTGACGGTAACACTCAACACTCACATACAGGCTGCTGGACAGCCTTTCAGATCCAGGGGCCTGTACTATGGAGCAGGATGTGTTGCTATCGGGTAACTCCAGGTTTAATTCCCTTCTTATCGCAGTAAATCATCAGGGTAACTTCTGATGAACAGCTAATCTGCTCCGGAGCAGGTTACATTGCTTATCATTACATTACGTTACATTTCATCTTGCTAATGCTTTTATCCAAAGCGACTCACAATAAGTGCATCAACCATGCAGGTACAAACCAAGAAGTTAAATTTTCTTCCGAAAAGCCAAACTACCAAGTGCTAAGTAAGTGCAACATATAAGTGCAACTTATATATAAGTGCACCGAAATGCAACGCAGATTTCGGTGCTTCATTTCGGTGCCTGAGCCAATTGAATACTGAGGTTGTCATTCCTCCCGCCTCCTCACACTTCCACTCCTTCCTTCACGGGAAGGGGGCGCCTCCCGTCGGGCCCCTGCATGAGTCGGGCGCGTCTGCCGGTGGAAAAACTCTGCCCGCGTGCGTCAGGGCTTCCGTGCAAGTTTGGGAGGATCTTCTCGAGAGGCCTCTCTCCGGCGCTGGCTGGCCCCGCCGGGTGCATTTCCTCCGTGGCGGTGCGCAGCGACCGGCTCTGGGTCGGCTTGGAAAGGCTGAGTGTGGGAGGATCGAAGTCAACGCAGAGAAAGGTTTCACAAAAGTGTCTGCATTTTGGGGGGACAAAGGCGGGCCAAGGCCTGCCTGCGACAGCCCCAGCCGCGGAGACCACGGGGGTCTCCGAGTGATGGACGCAAGCCTCAGTCTTCAATTGGCTCAGGCACCGAACTCAGAGTGTGTGTTTTGTATTTATTTGTATTTATTTAGGTATAGTGTAAGCGTAAAAACAGTTCATATATAATTCATAGTTTTTTTCATAGTGATTTATTTATATTTATAATCTAATTTAAACAGTTAATATATTTGGCAATAAAAAAGCCTTTCTTAAATGTCGTCAATCGTCGTTTTGTGAATTTTTTATTTTTAAGTATCGGTTCCTGGATGTAGGCTCTGGAGCCACGTTGCACGCACACACCGGAAACACAGGTCTCACCCAAGGGTGCGTGTCACGCCGGGTTTACACCGGACGCCGAAGCACCGCAAGGTGCATTTCTCAGCGCCGGTCAGCCCTTAATTCTGCTTTCTCCGTTTGCTGTCGTTTATAGCCCGCTCAATGTACTGGTTCGGGGGTAAATGATGATGGTCTTCATTGCCCCCCCCCTCTCTTTCTCTCTGTTTATCTGCTAGTTTGGCTGTAGAGGATTGGCACAGGTGGACTTAAATTATGTGATTGGGAAAATTGGGGGAAATTAAAACTCCAGGACAACAGAAGGGGAATACAAAGTATGGGATGCATATTTGATCATTTATATCCTATAAAATATGTCATTAATATTGTTTCAAATAGGGTTAGGGTTAGATACCCTAAATTGTTCAGGGTGTTTCCTGGTGCAATACGCTTGCAGCGAGCGAAAAAAATAGACTCGAAGCCGAAACCATTGGTGCGGCATTTTGCAGCCCATGTGAACCACACAAAGGTTTAACAGGGGGGTGTATATAGGGGGCGCCTGGCTTTACTTGGCGCTGCGTGGCACTTTGGTGTCCGGTGTAAACCCTGCGTCAGCATCGCTACTTCCTCTAGTATCGCTAGTAAACTTTTAAGCTTAAAACATGTCGTAAATTACAAGTCAAGGGGGCTTCCCAGGACCGAGGGTTTGTGGTTAACCAGCACTACAAAAGGAGGTTAGGTCTAACCCCTAACCCTTGACTTGTTTAACTCCACAGGTTTGAGTCTGTGATGATCGTCACTAACACTCGTCCTTTATATCTCAGTGAGACAATGTCTTCCTGCAGACTCACAACATGCTGAAGTGATTCAGGATTCAAATCTAGAGTTGTGTAGGAAGATGGATCCAGTTTGACTTTATCTGTAGCTACAGAACCACAGGAAGAGAGCATTCACATCAAATCGCTCAAGTTCTACACATGCCTTTAAATGTAACTTATTACTGCAGAACGGAATCACTCCAGTAATAAATGAAGTGATAATATTTATAGTTTTGTCTGGTCCATTGATAAAAGGCATCTTCTCCTCAGTATCAAAGAACAAGAAGCTGAAAATTAAACTGAAGTTTGAGAAACAGAAGTTAAAGAGATGTCAGAATCAATCCAAACATTCTTCTTTGTCATGCTGATGTTTTCATTTCTTTGTTCACGGCTTGAAAGTAATAACTAATAAACAGTTCAACTCAACGTTGACTAACAGATTGTGACAGAAACTTTGATTTTTTTATGTGTTATTCAAGTAACCATGCTGACTGAGCAGGAAGTCATGGACCAGATCTCTCACTTCAATAAGACAGAATTATTAGAGCTAACCAGGATTTGAATTTAGCCGCATTGAACTTGCTTTGTAGTAAAGGCCCCTGTTTTCCTTGTGTTCTGAACTCTGACGGTCCCCCCTGTCTCTGGTCCAGGTCCGGTGAATGAGTACATGCTGCCGTTTGAGGAGGAGGTGGGTCAACATCCGACTCTGGAGGACATGCAGGATGTTGTCGTCCACAATAAGCTGAGACCGACGCTCAGAGAGTGCTGGAAGAACCATGCTGTGAGTCTCTCTCTCTCTCTCTCTCTCTGTCTCTGTCTCTGTCTCTGCCTCTGCCTCTGCCTCTCTCTCTCTCTCTCTCTCTGTCTCTCTCTCTGAGAATTTAACCCCCTAACCCATGACACCACAATATCAACACCGATGATCAAACTGATGCTTGATACTTTTCTTAATAAGTTAAATCTTTCTTCAGAGCTGCTTCCTTCATAATTCAGCTCGTCTGTCGCACTGACACGTTCACAAACCAAACAGTGTGATCAGACGTGTGTGAACTCAGACAACAGATGTATGTAAAGCTGGAGGAGATGATGGCTTGATTTGTTTTGCACACTGCGTAAATGATAGACCCAGACGAGAGCAGTAAATTACTGACAGAGCTGCTAAATACAGAAAAAAACCTACTATTGTCCATCCAAACATGTTTGAAAAAGACCAATTGATGACCATCAGTGGACTTTGTGAAGCTGTCTATGGCTTGGCCGAACCCTAACCCGTAATTTGGTCGGTACCTAACCCTACAAGGTACCCCTGAACTAACGCTAATAAACCTAACCCTTAACCCTAACCCCACTTCATAGTACAGGCCCATGGTGTTGTGTTGTTGTTGTGTTGTGGTTTTGAAAGCTATTGTGCTGTTGAGAGATGTTGTTGTTAACAGGTGTTGAGTTGTTGACAGATTTTGTTGTTCTTGTCCTGCAGGGCCTGGTGTTGTTGTGTGAGACCATCGAGGAATGCTGGGACCTTGAGGCTGAGGCCCGACTGTCGGCCGGCTGCGTGGAGGAGCGAATCGTTCAGATGCAACGAACGACGAATGTCACCATGCCCGAGGACATTGTCACGGTTGTCACCATGGTGACCAACGTGGACTACTTGCCAAAAGAGTCGAGCCTATGACGAGACACAGGGCCTATCAGGATGGAGCAGGCACTCCTGCTAAGGTGACTGCCGGGTGCTCAGGTGATTTGTTGGACGCTCAGGTGACCTCTAGCAACCTCTGGCTGCAGGTGAGTGTCAGACTGATGAGCAGCTCTTGAACCTGGAGAGTCTCTCTGTCATCACTTCCTGTGACCTTTTTTGACGATCCAAACACTTTTATTTCAGAATAAAAGGGCGACTTAAGTTTGTCTAATGTGATGATGATGTCAACAACAAATGTCTTCTGAATGTCTGTTTCACTGATTTTTGTGTTTGTATGTATGTGAATAGATATACTTAAATTTACAGATTAAGTTCATTTTTGAGAAATATGATTATACAGATATAGGGATGTCACAATACAAAATATTTATTAGTCAGTACACATACCATGATACGTTTTTCGATGCCATATTTGATACCAGGACAAAAAAACAGAACATCTCGCTTACTTCAACACATACTCTTTAATCAATAACATTTGAACACACAAAAAACAACAGTGGCTATATGTAGTCTTCATGAATATATTTTGATTGTATATTATGATATACAAACATATACAGATTGCTTTATACCTGTATACAGAGTATTATCATGATATACAAATGATTATTATGATAAACATGTATATATAGATTGTTATTATATATGTATATACAGATAATTGTTTTTATTATACAGTAGAAACAACTCTCGTTAGATCATCAGCTGATTTCAATTCAAATAAAAAAAAAGTACGTTTATTTCTACATACTGAAAATGACCTGATTTTATCCTACATTTATTTTAGTGTTGTGTGACATCAAAGATCAGCTGGCTTATTTGTTTTCTTCTGGATGCTGATTGGATCAGAGCCTCGGCTGCTACAAATCAAATGACATCAAAAACAAGTGAAGTGAAAACTCTGTCGTCACGTCCACAGCGAAAACCAAACGTTTGCTAAACGTCTCAGGGAGATGGTCGGGAACTCTCGGGGCCGTCAGCTGACCTGCCTCAGGCTTCTCCTGGTTTCAGTTAACACCCGTTTCCTCTGATGAACTGTGATATAAGCCCCGCCCTCTTTTGTTTTGTTTTTTTCCTTTGACAGGACATGCCCCGGATTTTAGCATGAGTCTGTTTTTATTGACACTAATCAAAAACTCCTGTATAATGTTAATATTGTTGTAAATATGTTGTTAACATGTTTATTTTATACAATGACAATCGTACAAATGAAAAACAGTTGGTGTATCTGTTTCAGTAATTTATGTTGAAAGTTCTAAACTCTTATTTCGTTTGTGTTTGTTTGTCATTGTTGGTGCTCACCACTCACGACATCATGAAATCACAACACACTCTGAAATGTGACCTTCAGCTTTTTCTTTATCCTGTTTATTTTAGCTCATCACTGGATGTGAAAGTTACGTGATTGGACAGAGGGGACTAATTCAGATTATTAGATCAGATGAATAATCCACTGAATAATTCACAGCTCCAGTTTTTCTGGTAAAATGAGAGCTGTATTAATTAACTGATTAGGTTGTATTTGATATCACCATGGTAACAGCTGTCAGAATGAGGCTGTATTTGATATCACCATGGGAACAGCTGTGTAATTTTCTGTGGAGAATGTTTAATTAAAATACATCTCACACATATGTATATATATAAACACATGTATAAGTTTTAATACATGTTTTAAAACTTTATTGGATTCTGTTTCTTGACAAAGTGCGCGCGCACCTTCACTTCTCGCGTGTTGTTGTTTTGTGTGCCGCGGTGGCTGATGGGATTGCTCCACCGCTGGTGTGGACATGTCCGCCATGTTTTCCGCGGCTCAGGGAGCGGAGCAGCTCAGAGAACCGGCCTCCATGTCCCGTTGACGCCGCCGGTGACCGGAGCCCCGGACATCGATGAGCTCTCCCGCAGCGGAATCACGGATTCACGCCGGTATCGTTGCGGGTTTGTGGCGGGAACTCACGGCTCCTTTGGATCGTCACAGATTTGGCGCAAACAATGAGTAAACTCTCGTTCCGGGCGCGAGCGCTGGACGCCGTTAAACCGCTGCCGGTTTACCGCTACCGGGACTTACCGGACCTGAGCGACTGCGTGTCCATCAACCGGGCGGTGCCGCAGATGCCCACCGGCATGGAGAAGGAGGAAGAGCTGGTAGGACATCTTTATCCACCCGTTCCTGTTAGCATTAGCACATAGCCCCGTGCCATGGCGCCATTCACGACCTGTGTACGTACACTTCTGTCCGTACGCTGCGTACGTACAGTGGGCCACACACATTTATGTACGCTGCTTACGTATGCATTACGTACAATGTAAGATATTAGCGTAGCGCCAATCAGACCCGGCCGCCTTGTGCGGAGATGAAGTCAATGTTTTTACGTAAGTCCTATGGCAACGGGCGACATTAGCTTTTGTCTGTTAACAGAAATACTAGAGACATTGTATCCAGTGTGTCAGTAGTGTATGAGTAGAGTGTCAGTAGTGTATGAGTAGAGTGTCAGTAGTGTATGAGTAGAGTGTCAGTAGTGATGTGTCCGTGGAGTGTCACTAGTGTGTCCGTAGAGTGTCAGTAGTGGTGGGTCAGTTGAGCATCAGTAGAGTTTTATCAGTGTGTCAGTAGTGTTTCAGTTGAGCATCAGTAGTGTGTCAGTAGAGTTTCATTGGTGTGTCAGTAGAGTTTCAGTAGAGTGTCAGTAGATAGATTACTTTATTCATCCCTGAAGGGAAATTAAGTCGTCATAGCAGCCGGTACATTTGAATACAATAAAATTAAATTAAAAATATTGCGGTAGAAAGAATAAAAAACAGAAACAAGATAAATAGGTAGATAAGGTGCAGTGGCAGATGATGGTAATAGTACTGATGATATGATGGTAAATGTTATTGTTAGACAGTATATACAAAATACTACAGTATATATAGTATTTAATATAACATAATATATATTTATATATGATAGTAATTATACCAATATAATAGCAGTATATAATAATAATTGCAGCAACAGTATATATAATAATAATAGTAAATATAATAATAATAATAACATGTACACATGTATAAATGCGTGTATATAGATGAGTGTAAGAATATGTAGACAGAGTGTGCAAAAGAGAGTATTGTATAAAATGATATATAGTATCAATATGGTTTATGTTAACACATATGATGTGGAGTAAGTGTTCCAGTGTATAGAGCAGAGTGTTGTACAGGGTACACAGTGAAGGAGACAGGTGTGTTTAGGTCAGTTCTGTGATGGTGGCTCTGACAGAGGTAGAGGAGTTGTAAAGTCTTATTGCGGTTGGGAGGAACTTCTTCCTGTATCGTTCCTTAGAGCAGCAGGTTGAATGAGTCTGTGGCTGAAGCTGCTCCTTAGCTTGTCCAGTGTTTTGTGGAGGGGGGGAGAGGGATTGTCCATGATTGCCAGTAGTATTGCCAGCATCCTGTCCTCCACCACCTCCTCCAGGGTGACAAGCTTAGAGCCAACCACAGACTCTGCCTTCCTGATGAGTGGTGCCTCAGTAGTAATGTATCAGTAGAGTGTCAGTAGTGTATCAGTAGAGTGTCCGACTGGACGCAGAGTGTCACTAGTGGTGTATCAGTAGATTGTCAGTAGAGTTTCAGTAGTGTGTCAGTTGAGCATCAGTAGTGTGTCAGTAGAGTGTCAAGGCCGAATTGTAGTCCGTCGATGCAACCGCGGAAAACCACGCAGCTGCATCGAAGGACTCGTTTTGGTTTATGCTTCTCTAACATGTGGCGCGTTTTGCAACGCAATTCACCGCCAGAACACTAGGCGGAGTAACGTTTTTTTCAAAGACTAAACACACAAAGAAGAGACGTCTTCTTCTTCGTCGACTGTTTATTTACATCGCCACTCCGGCTCCTCGCAGCCTATTTCTGGCGGACAAATCAGCCAGTCAGTGACGGGTTATACAAGTGGTCATACTTTCGGATCTCTTCTGCCAAGTGCTCTTCTATTTGTTCCATATTCGTTCTTCTAAATCCTCCTTGATATCCGCGTATTGTGGGCCATGAAACCGGAAGCTGGACTCCGGACGGGATGTAGTAAGCAGACCAATCACAGCCTTGCGAGCTGCGTGAGGCTCGCGGAACTTTGCCGTAAAGTTTAGAAAAATTGGGCGACGCACGTAAGGGACCCGGAAGGGCTCCTCGCTTACGGGCCCGTGAAAACGCAGAAGCATGCATCAGCCTACAGTAGTGTTTCAGTTGAGCATCAGTATAGTGTCAGTAGAGTATCCGTAGTGTGTCAGTAGTGTATAAGTTGAGCGTCAGTTGTGTGTCAGAAGTGTATCAGTAGAGTGTTAGTAGTGTGTCAGTGCTGGCTGTATTCAATCTTAAGCTGAAGTGCTGGATCAGGTCTGTGACTGACGGGACAGCAGCTGAAATCACAGACCTCGCCGAAGCATCTTTGGGCCAGATGCTTAACCCCCCCCCGGATTGTGTCAGATTAATAAGAATCGTTTGCTTCTGTCTGCTTGGCCCAGTTGAACAATCCTACTTCGAGCTGATGTTAGGACCACCTACCTTATTAGCATACATTAAATACATAAAAAGCCTCTTCATCACCGATGTGTCAGTTCATTTATTCATTTATTTTTACTTATGTCATCTATGGTCCCAAGTACTTTTGAACACTTCTGCCTGAAGCAACAAACTCTGTGAACATTTGATGTTAAACAAAAACCTGAGTAGAACTGATTCCACATGATCTGTGGCGTGAACCTCAGCGTAGTTTAACATCCACCAGTCAACGAGGGAAGAAGATCCGTGTGTTCACATGACATGTTGCCTGTGTTTCAGGAGCACCACCTCCAGAGGGCGATCTCTGCTCAGCAGGTGTTCAGGGAGAAGAAGGAGAACATGGTGATTCCTGTTCCTGAAGCTGAAAGTAACAACACGTACTATGATCGACTGTACAGAGGAGACGTCAAAGCTCCTAAACAGCTGATCCACATCCAGCGTAAGAACCACGTGTCAGTGTGTGTGTAGTAACAGTGTATGTGTATTCAGGATTGATGGTGTAACACAGTGTGTTGTCAAGATACCAAAATGATGACTTTGATACTATACCTGCCAAAATATCACGATACCCGATACTTTCGATACGATACCACAAATACGATACGATACTGGTTTATCTGATAGTAATAAATAAAACACCTGTAGTCTCATTATAAATCTGTGGAATTTCAGTGTTCATTAAATAATTTCCTCCTGGCATATTGTACTTCCTGGGGGGAGGGGGGGGGGGGTAGCAGAAATCCACAGTGTATGAATGCATGCTTTGGGGAAAGTATTATCAGAATGAACTGAAATGACAAACGTTAAGTGAGTTAAAGGTTATAAATGCCCTAGTGTGAATATATATATTTGTGTATGTGTGTGTCTTAACGGTGTACTTGTGTATCGCTGTGTGTGCGTTACAGCTCTGTCTCTGGACCTGGAGGAACCTGACTATGACCTGGACTCTGAAGACGAGACGCTGATGAACAGACTGAACAGAAAGATGGAGATCAGACCTCTGCAGTTTGAAACTATGGTGGACCGACTGGAGAAGGCCAGTACTCACCAGGTAACACACAGACACACACAGACACACACCAGGGGCCCGTGACAGTAACTCAGGCTTAACAACCTGAGCCCTTGTTCAGTGACTCAATGTTAAATTTGTATTATTATTACATAGACTTATTGTAAGTCATAAGACATATGTATGATTGACATGTAAGTTAATTAGTTAAAACAGTGAGGCTCATAACTCACTGATGGTGAATTTAAAAATACTGCATGTGTGATGCTGTTGTGTTACTTTGTGTGTATGATGCTGTTGTGTTACTCTGTGTGTGTGATGCTGTTGTGTTACTCTGTGTGTGTGTGTGTGATGCTGTTGTGTTACTTTGTGTGTATGATGCTGTTGTGTTACTCTGTGTGTGTGATGCTGTTGTGTTACTCTGTGTGTGTGTGTGTGATGCTGTTGTGTTACTGTGTGTGTATGATGCGGTCGTCCTCCAACCGGAAGGTCGATGGCTTGATCCCAGTCTTCCCCAACTGCTTGCCGATGTGTCTTTGGGCAAGATAATAAACCCCGGATGGATAAAGTGCTTCCCATAGATGCACTGTATGAATGTGTGTGTGAGTGTCGAGGCGAGTTTGACTCTTGTTGAGTGAAGAACAGGATGTTGCTCGTTGTTAACATCTATGAGACGAATAAAGTGTAATTCTCTTGAAGACGTCACAGTGTTGGTTCTCTTGTTCTGATGTGGTTCTGGTTCCAGCTGGTGTCTCTGTCGGAGGCCAAGCTGCTGCTGAACGAGGATGACTACCTGCTGAAGTCTGTGTACGATTACTGGTTGAGGAAGAGGAGGAGCTGTCTGGGTCCGTCACTGATTCCTCACATCAAACAGGAGAAAAGAGACGGATCCACCAACAACGACGCGTACGTGGCGTTCAGACGCAGGACTGAGAAGATGCAGACCAGGAAGGTGAGTCCACACCTTTATCTTCAGATTTTATTTGAAAAGGTTTCTGACAACGTTTTTTGTTTCCTTAGAATCGTAAGAATGATGAGGCGTCGTACGAGAAGATGCTGAGACTGAGGAGAGAATTCAGTCGCACCGTGTCCATCCTGGAGATGATCAAGAGGAGAGAAAAGTCCAAGAGAGAGCTGCTGCACCTCACCCTGGAGGTGATGGAGAGGAGGTGAGAACACCACAGTCGAGGTCACTGATACCAGTTAAACAACGCCTGTCAGACCGCTGATTAGTGATGTCACGAGAACCAAAACAATAAACAACAACACTGATCAGAAATGATTAGGACACGCACAGGACTGAAGTTTACTTCGTGTTTGTTTGATTCTCTAGAGCCTGGACATCAGGGTTAAAGTGACGGATCCGACCTCATGATTAATGAATAAAGACATGTGGTCGTCTGTTAGAGCGGGTTAGGGTTAGGGACGGGAATAGGGATGTCACGAGAACCAATACTTACGATACCTTTCGATACTAAAATAACAAAACAGGGTTAGGGTTCCCCGCCCCCCCCGCTCACTCGCTCAGAGACACACACACACACACACACACACACACACACACACACACATCGCCCGCTCCTGGTATTTCATGACGGCCTGATACGATGATGATTTAAAAAATGAACGGGACTTTCACTCACGTTCAACATATGAAAACTGATTGGTTAAGTTCGCACAACACTGCACAGGGAGCCACTGCAGAGGCTGAAGAGCCGCATACGACTCCGGAGCCGCAGGTTGCCGCCCCCTGCTCTGGAGGATGATGTGAAGCGTTCTTTTATCGTGGTATCGAAATTGGCATCGAGAGTCGTGTTATATTACTGGTATTGGCACCGACTACTGGATTTTGGGTATCGTGACACCCCTAGACGGGAACACACACAGACGGAAGTTCCTCTCACTGCAGTTTAACCAGGAACATAAATATAACTCGTCAGGTTCCTGAGTCGGGCTGAACCACCAGCTCATTGCAGTCACTCTCATCGGTTCACATGGGTTAGGGTTAGCTTCATAAGTGCGTGATGATTCCAAGTCAATGAGTGATCGTGTAAAATAATCGGGATTAGGGTATAAGACAAATATTTAAACACATTGAACACAAGGTGTGACAGCGAGGACACTTGTTGACCTGCGCCGGTCGTGGTATCGGTACCGACTGCTAAATGTCGGGACATAGGGTGATGAGGGTGTTTGCTGTGTTCAGGTATCAAATGGGAGACTTCAATGGAGACATCCTCCGAGAGATTTCACTCCCTCTGGTGGAGAAACCAGTGTACAGCACTACAGTGACTCTGACTAATGGGAACAGACACAAAACTGAGGCCAAGATAAAGGTAGTGAGTCTACCCACATGTGTGTCAGTCATTGTCATATTAACACATTTAAAAGCTGAAGAGATGAGTTCCTCTGTTGGTGTTTCAGGTGCAGAAGAAGCAGGAGTCTCTCAGAGAAGATTTTCACATTGACCTGCTCAGACCAAAGAAGAAGAACGTCAGACGGGACAGATTCTGTCCTCCGCAGAGACGTCTCACGCGACCTCCCGGACCCTACACTGTCAACCAGGCCGACATCAAACAGTACGACTTCCACAGCTCAGGAGAAGACGACGGTCCACCACCTCCACTAGTCAGTGTCACGTCTGTCTTCATGTTCCATCTCAGTCCTGTTGTGATGTCATATCTGTTATATTAAATCTGATTGGTTCTCCTCAGTCGCCTCCGTCCTCGCCTGATGAAGAGAACAATCCTGATGGACATTTTGTCTTCAGGAGGGAAGCAGGATGTCAATATCTTCTTGTGAGATTCTTCTCTTGAGTTTCTTTCTCCTGATGTTTTTTAAAGTTTGTAAATAATGTTTACAAATGGACCTTTGTCCCCTGATTCAATTGTTTCCCGTGTTTGTTTCTCAAGCCTCATACGGAGCAGACGGGCGGAGACGATCATCCAGAGCTCCTCCCTCTGTGCGTATGTCACTCCCTGACGGAACTGTCACTGCCTCCTCATTGGACGGGACTGGGCCGTCGCAGGATTGGACGAGGGGGCAGGTAAATACTGATCCATCAATAAACTGCAGACACATCACCTCAACCTTTTTTGTACTTGTTGACCCCTGAAATTCAGTTTGAGTTTCCAATATCTCTATTTATTAATTTTAGTTGAAAGCTGTCGCATTAAGTCTGAAAATGTAGTTAAGTATGAACCAGGTGAAAACACCCGAAGACAAAATACCAACTTAAATTATTAGATTTATTCTAAAAGTCTAGATATTAATCGTTTTCATAATATTTTTGATATTATTTTGATTTATCGTCCTACAAAGATATATTTAAGATGTGATTATTGATAAATAACAAACCTGTTCTCTGGCGCCACCTACAGCTGGTTACACTGTTCAATCTTATCTTCATCCATTGTGATCAGGATCGTTCTGGACCGAGCCTCGTCACTTTTAGCCCCGGTCCTGAAACAGCTGGACTCCAGAACGAGTCTCCACAGAGACCTAGTACCACTGGACCGGAAACCTCCCCTGAGCATAGGAACTGCCCCCCCCTCGCTGACTGAAGTCCTAAACAACATTCAGAACCTGCGGCGGTTCTGCTTCAGACCCAGACCCTGTCACGACCAGAGGGAAGGAGTCACACTGGACGACAACAGACTCTCCTGTCGCCTGACATCTGCCCGTGGATCAGGTCTCAGTTCATCTACTAACACACAAGTTCACTGGAGCTTCATGTATTCATCATGTTTTCATCATTGATTACATGATCCACCAGAACATCGATCCCTAGAGTTCATCACTCCACCATCAGTCTCCTCCTGAAACCACATCTAAGTTGATAAGATCCAGATTTCTATTTGGATCAAATCATACACTTATACTTAAATATGAGTCTGATTATTGTCATCATGATTCATAGTTTAAAACTGACCTTAGAAACTTTGTTCATCTGGAATCAGTGTCCCAATGGTTCTGTACTTTAGATTCTTACCATGTTGTTTCTCTGTGCACCAGCAGGAGGCATCACAGAGGAGCAGTACCACAGTCATCAACAGCAGCTGGTCCAGATGCAGAAACAACAGCTGGAACAAAACAACACTGCTTCATACAGACACACTGCACACAACACAACACAGGTGACTCAGCATTAGCATTAGCTTCATAATTTAGCATTGTTAGCATTTAGCTTCATGGTATGTTATTAGCCTCATAATCAATGTTTTTGACCTTTTAACCTAATTTACAGCTGGTGTTTAATCTGTTTTTGTCTCTGGTTTCTAGGCGACTCGATCATGTGACTCCAGCTCAAAGACTCTGGATTCTGCCAGCGCTCATTTCGCAGCGTCAGCAGTGATCAGTGCTCCGCCCCCTCACATCATCACTGAGATCAAACCCTACAGGACCGTTGTGAATGGAGTCCATCCTTTAGGTGAGCGCCCCCTCCTGCCAGAGTGGAGACATCACTCAGATCCATCTGAAATAAATCATCATGAGACAATAATCAGGACCCGAACCCTTGATGAAAAAGTGACTTTCAGATATAATTATGAAACTGTATTTAAGTTTTGATACAGAAACATGTTGAAAAATATGTATTTATTGTTTCAGGTCCTTCCAGGCCTCCGTACTCGTCCTCCTCGTCTCTCAGCCGGTCGGGGCTTCCAGCTCGAGGGTCATTTTCTTCTTCCTCCTCCTCTTCCTCCTCTTCCTCCTCCTCCCATCAGCCCCTTCCCAACCCAAGGAGCCAGGTTGGGGCCGTCTCTCCTGCACCCCCACACACTGCTCGACCCTCTGCCTTAAAACTTGCCACAGTCGCCGCCAGCCTGGACAGAGTTCCCAAAGTGTCCACTGGCAGGTACGTGCGCACACACACACACACACACACACACACACAGTGTGACGATAAACAACTTATAACTGTTATAAAAACTATTAATCCTCAGAGACTCAAACGAATCGGAGAGACATCTGAACGGTTTGTCGGAGACGACGCTGCCCATGGAGGTCACATGACATCATATCCCATCAGCCCCAACTGCACCCTGTGTCTGACCAGTGAATGTGACCTGCAGTGACCTCTATAAGATGATGACATCATCGTCTCTGAGTCCAATCAGAACATTTTACTGTTTATATTATAATTATTGTTATTGATGTAACTGTTGTACAGTTTGTAAATTGTCTCATGTAAAATAGTTTGTTTCAATTTATTTTCTCATGTGACTCCAGAATCATTTCTGATTGGTCCAAAAAAATTCCTGTATCTTCCCTCTGATTGGTCCATGATGAGTCTGTATCTTAGCTCTGATTGGTTATTTATTTCTCACATTTCTTGTTTCTTTTTAAAACGAATGTTTTTTTTAAAGATGAGACATTGATTTGTTTTCACAGATTGAAGCAATGTTTGTTTATATTTTTTCATGTGGCTCCTTGGCCTTTAAATCACTGACACTCATTCAAATAAAAATATGCATCTCGTAAAATAAAAGCGAATCTTTTTTACTGTGAAAAGCTGATGAGGTCACAGACGAGCGTGAACTGATGTTTTACTTGTTTATTCTCAGACGTCGTCTTACTAACACAAACAGACGGATGAAGTTTTTAACGATAACGAAGTAATAATGTTCACTCATCACTTCATCCTTTCATTCACTTGGGCACACACACATGAAGGAAACAGTGATGCTGTCTTTGTGAGACTTTGGGGAATCAAGTTTTCCTGAGTAACAACATTTTCTGTTGTACCATCCGTGCACATCAAAGCACGTGCACAAATGAGCTAATTGTATAAGGACAGTCTTCCACCAAACTTTGATCTGTTCTTAATGAGTTGAATATCAAGACTTCTTATAATCATTGTTATTATTTTCATTATTATTTTTATTATAAATAATGAAAAAGGTTCTTTGTACCCAAACTCATCCTGGCGTCAGAGAACAGGTCCGGCTTGAATCAGCCTCAACTGCCACTTGAGGCTAAGGTTATTCATAAGGTTATGGGGAGAGCGTGGCCTAGGGGATAGAGCGGGTGCTCTGCAACAAGAAGGTTGCCGGTTCGAACTCTGTCCCACTCTATCCCATCTGAATGCCTAAGTGTCCTTGGTAAGATACTGAACCCCTAAATGGCCCCTCATAAATGCTGAGTGTTCTAAAAATGTAAGTCACTTTGGATAAAAGCGTCAGCTAAATGACATGTAATGTAATATTCCACTCATACAACCGAGGCTGATTCTGAGTCTGTGTACAAAGTGAGCAGCAGCTTTTCATGTTGAAATCAGGAAACAAACTGTTTCTCAAAATGGAAAAACGAGCCGTTACCCGATTTTCTTTGGTGGACTTATGAATGAAAATAAGGAATTGTGTGGAAACCTTATTTCTCATTATTGTGTAAACTTAAGAGGCATCTCCGCCAATCATTTCTTAAATGAAACAGATTGAATCAAGTTTAATACGAAACATTCTCATCTCGGTGAATTCTGTGTCTTTGACAACTTAAGCATCAAGTTGAAAACCAGTTGGAGTCAGACTGTGGATATAATATCAGATCTATCATAGATACACTTACTGTGAATGAGCCTGAGGAAGTTTCGGACCTAATAAACCTGATCAGATTCATATTTTTATTACCAGAAACTTCATCAGCTACTTTAACACGTTTGTCTGGTCCATTGATAAAAGGCATCTTCTCCTCGGTATCAAAGAACAAGAAGCTGAAAATTAAACTGAAGTTTGAGAAACAGAAGTTAAAGAGATGTCAGAATCAATCCAAACATTCTTCTTTGTCATGCTGATGTTTTCATTTCTTTTGTTCACGGCTTGAAAGTAATAACTAATAAACAGTTCAACTCAACGTTGACTAACAGATTGTGACAGAAACTTTCATTTTTTTTATGTGTTATTCAAATTATTTAATATTACTGATCAGAACGTAAAATAAAAACTTTCGATGGAACAACTCTTTGTGACTTTCTTTGAGACACAGCTAAACATCACTGGAGGAGAAGTTACCATGCTGACTGAGCAGGAAGTCATGGACCAGATCTCTCACTTTAATAAGACAGAATTATTAGAGCTAACAGGATTTGAATTTAGCATATTTGATGAAACACTAACTGCATCAGTTATTGAAAACGATATCGCTTGTATCTACAGATAGATTCTGTCTGGGTTTAGTGTTTTTATTTCACGTGTGATGAAAACATGAGAATCACATGAGAGAAGATTGAAAACATCAAAAGCTTTAACTCATGTTCTAATAGGAAGGTGTCAGTCATTGATACCAAGTGTGATCAACAACTGAATATAATTATTGATCAAAGATGTCGTTACACATTTTCACAGATTGACTCCATGTCCCAGAGTTCCTCGCGGCTCGGTGCTCCAATGTGATGGGAGTGTTCATAGGAGCCTCTGTGATGATCTGACCGAGCTCAGAGCGTCTCTGTCGGTCAATTTCGGGTGATTTTCCCCTGGTTTGTGTTGACCGGACCAAGACCAGACCCAGACACAGGACCAGAATCAGGACCAGGACCAGAATCAGGATCAGGATCAGGATCAGGATCAGGATCAGATTCAGGATCAGGACCAGGACAAGGACCAGGGTGTGTTGACGGTGATGGCGGATGCGGGGCAGTGCGGGCTGTGCGGGGTGAAGGTGATGTGTCGCTTCAGGCCGCTGAACCAAGCGGAGCGAAGCCGCGGAGACAAATTCATCCCCAAATTCAACGGCGATGAGACGGTGGTTGTGTCGGTGAGTTTCCGTTATTTTCCATTACTGACTATTACTGTCTGTTGTTGTCTGTGTCTGTCTGTTATTTTCCGCTACCGGTCTTTATTGTCCGTCACTGTCTGTTACTCTCAGTTACCGTCTGTTACTGCCCGTAACTGTCCGTTATTTTGCGTTACTGTTTGTTAATGTTCGTCATTGTCTGTTGTTTCTGTTGCTGTCTGTTGCTGTCTGTTATTGTCCGTTACTGTCCGTTACCATCTGTTACTGTCTGTTACCGTCTGATATTGTCTTTTATTGTACGTTACTGATTATTACTGTCTGTTATTGTCCGTTACTGACTATTAATGTCTGTTGTTGTCTGTTACTGTCTGTTGCCGTCTGTTACTGTATGTGACTGTCTGTTATTGTCTTTTATTGTCCGTTATGACTCTTACTGTTTGTTACTGTATAATATATAGACAGCTGAACGTCTTTGGACAGATGTTCCTCACCACATCTGTCCATGTGTTCTCATCTTATTCTGTGATCTGATTAGTTCATGTTTCCAGTTCAGTGGGGATGTGTTTGTTTTTCACACCCTCAGAGACGATGTGGGTGGTGACAGTCGAATATGCATCAGAGGCTTTTATTTGAACAGGTTGTTTTCTGTGTTTCAGGGGAAACCGTACGTGTTCGACCGAGTCTTCGCTCCGAACACGGAACAAGTCCAGGTGTACGACACGTGTGCCAAGCAGATCGTCCGAGGTCAGGCACATGTCTGTCAGTCAGTCAGTCAGTCAGTCAGTCAGTCTGTCTGTCTGTCTGTCTGTCTCTGATCAGTACAGTCACAGCTTGTTTTTATAAAAATATCTTGTATCTGGATTAAACGTAATTGTGTTTTGTTATATGTATCGTGTGTTGCTGTTGTTGTTATTATATATTGTTGTGTGGCAGATGTGTTGGGCGGATACAATGGGACGATCTTTGCGTACGGTCAGACGGCGTCAGGAAAGACTCACACTATGGAGGTGAGTTTTTCAATCACATGTTTTAGCAACTTGTGTCTGTTTAAGTTTAAACAATAGATATGTTTGAATTATTTTTGAATGATCTTTCAATATGTTTTTAATTATGTTAAAAATTACCATGTTTCAAGAATGTTTGAAATAATATTACGGCCAGGAAATTTATCACGATGGTAATCATGTTTTATTAGTGTTTTATTAATGTTGTAACTGGGTTTCTAATGTTCTAATCACGTTGTCAGATTGTTTGATAAACTTCACTTTTTTTCAGGGGAACCTTCACGACCCTCCTCTGATGGGAATCATTCCACGGATCTCTCGAGACATTTTTGATCACATCTACTCGATGGACGAGAACCTGGAGTTTCACATCAAGGTGATGATGTCACCGAAATGATTTGTCCACATTAATGATTACAAATTAAATTCAGTTACTTTTAAAAGCTCTGAAGTACAAATTCCACAAAGTATCCGCGAATCAAAATACTTGAAATGGTTTTATAGAAGGAAGACGTCAAAATGATAATAATCATGTTCACATCTTTCAATATAAATATCTGCATGTCATAATAAAATGGTCCAGCTATATAAAAGGATTCGACATTTTAATCACTTTTTCAAAGATTGCAAAACGTTAGATCAGTCATAAATCAAAACATAATCAATAAATCCATAAATTAATTTCGATGAATCTGTGATTGTAGTTTAGGTTTAACGTCTTAATAAAACTGTCTCTCTGCAGGTATCTTATTTTGAAATCTACCTGGATAAAATCCGAGACCTGTTGGATGGTAAGGATTCAGCAGCGTTATTGATTAATCAATAGTCAATGAATGTTATTGATCAGATATGATTCAGTAAAATTAACCTGCTGAGTCATGATTTCATGTTTCAGTGTCAAAGACAAACTTGTCCGTTCACGAGGACAAGAACAGGGTCCCCTTCGTAAAGGTATCTGATCTAGAGTACTACAACATACTGTGTATTACTACAAGTTATTCTGAATGTTCTACTGCATACTATTACACATACTAATACATACACTACCACATGTCCTACTTCATGTACTACAACATTCACTTCAACATTTACTACAACAGGTCCTGCAAAATATGTAACATATACAACCACAAGTACAACTACACGTACAACTACATCTTCTGCCGATACATGTACTATAACATGTGCTGCAATATGTACTGTAACACATACTACTAGATGTACGACAACATGTTTGACAACGTCATTACTGACTACATGAATACTGCAGTAATAGTGTTCTCTGTGTAGGGTTGTACAGAACGTTTTGTCTCTAGTCCTGATGAAGTGATGGACGTTATCGACGAGGGAAAAGCAAACAGACACGTCGCAGTGACCAGTGAGTCCACTACTATTACTACTACTGAATTTACTACTTCTACAACTACTACCACTATATTGTGCAATTATGCATTAAACCTGATACCATTAAATGGTGTGCCTTTCAGCATTCAATCAATTTGGTTATCAAAATAAAATATTGAATATTCATGTTAAAAATATGAATATTATATAATAACTTTAATTGATTAAAGTTGCCTGGGGCACCAGCCTTCAAAGGAAGAGAAAAGATGTCCAATTTATTTATTAAGTCTCATGAAAGTACTAACTAGACATTTGGAACAATTGAATAAATAACTATAACCAAATTACCATATAAATAGTTAGCAAAGTTGAAGGATATAGAGTTCTTGACAGTGCAGAGGTTGGCAAAATTCACATTTATGCAACATTAATGTAAACGACACATAACAAAAACATTTATTATGAAGATAATCAATCAATCAATCAATCAAATTTTATTTCTATAGCCCATATTCACAAATTACAATTCATCTCATAGGGCTTTAACAGGGTGTGACATCCTCTGTCCTTAACCCTCAGTAAGAGTCAGGTAAAAATACGTAGAAACCTCAGAGACACATGTGAGGACCCGTCTCCCAGGACGGACAGAAGTGCAATAGATGCCACGTGCAGGAAAATATCATCAATAATCAAAGTCTGTAGCAGCATTTGATGAGGGTAGACATCCCGAAGGACATCCCCAACATGACATGCCAAGCAGTCCCGCTGCAATCACAGACCATGGTCAGCAACCAGCAGGACCACGATCCACCATCCAGACCAGACGCCACTCCAGTCCTCAGTCGCCGTCCACCGCCGCCCACCAGGACCCATCACAAGCCTCCACCGCGGTCCTGGTCCACCGCCCGCACCCAATGCCAACGCGACACAGGGTCCGCCACCAGCACCACGATCAGCCCACATGACTCAGAATCCGCCACACAGGATCCAACACCGCGACCCCCGGTGTGCGATCCACAAACCGCAATCCATGGTGCGGCCACAGAGGCCCTGGATCTGCGGGTGATAAAGCAAAGGGATTCCGGGGAAGGGGGATAGGGATGGAGAAGCTGGAAAGAGAAGCCCCCTCACCTTCACACATAGATACACAGCTCAGTTAAGTGAGGGAACCTGAATGTTCACAGTGTAAAGTTAAACTCCAGAGATCAACGTGTCCTTCAGAAGAACCAGTGGTTATGAACCAGTTTCTCTGATTTGGTGCAAATCAGCGTAACATCAGTTGAAATGGAGGCAGAAGCAGGACGAGCCCCAAACAGGGAATGTTCTTAACGTGGTGTCCACAGACAGCTGCTCTCTGCTCCTCCTCCCCGACTCCTTCTACTGCTGGGTTCTGCTCCTTGTCACTACTGTTGCTGCTCCTTTGTGTGAGAAGGAAAAGGTGGAGACACCAGGAGACTGTTACACCAGGAGAGCTGGACAGTAGAGCATCAAATCAGCAGAAGGACCAGTATCTGCTCCTTTGTGGAGGAACAGGAGGAGCACTGCTCTACAAAATGACCTCCATCCGTCTACTGGTGTGTTTCTGACCAAACTGTCAGAAACTGACTCCATGAGGAGGCATGATGGCCGACGTTCTCTAGTGGGACCTGAGCTGCTCACTGCTCTATTCACCAGATAACACCTGGACCGGCAGGTTCACCCACTGGAGCCTCGTTCTCTTCACAGATGTGAGCTGGTTCACACTGAACACTCAGACAGGTGTGAACGAGTCTGGAGAAGCTGTGGAGAATGTGATGCTGCTGTAACATCATCTATGACCAGTTTGGTGTAGGGTCAGTGATGGTCTGAGGCGGCAGATCCTGGGAGGGTCACACAGACCTTCATGTCACAGCCAACTGCTCCCTGACTCCTTTTAGGTACCAGGATGAAATCCTCTGAGTGATTGTCAGATCTTACTCTTGTGCAGTGGCCCCTGGGTTCCTCCTGGTGCTCCTGGTGCAGTATATTCTGGGTTTCTCCTGGTGCAGTCGGCCCTGGGTTCCTTCTGTTGATCGATGCCATCGACTGAACCTCATGTTCCTCTGACCTAAAGCCAGTTGAGCACCTATTGGACATCATGTATCGGGCATCCGATGCCACAATGAGCTGAACCCTCCTGATGCTGCAGAAATGTATGGAATAAAGAAACTAAAGCTCTTTCTGAACTTTGGAGCATGTGAATCTTTTCAAGTTAAGCACCAAATCAAAACGAAAACCCCCCAAAAACCAGCATACTGAGTCTCCTTCAATGTGTTTACATGTTTTCCTCTGAGGACAATGACTGATTTAACGTGGGTTTCCTCTTGCAGACATGAACGAGCACAGCTCTCGAAGTCACAGTATTTTTCAGATCAATATAAAGCAGGAGAATGTGGAGACGGAGACGAAACTGTCGGGAAAACTTTACCTGGTCGACCTGGCAGGCAGTGAGAAGGTGACTGTTTCCTGTCTATCTCTATTTACGTGTCTTTTCTCCTTTCTCTCTCACCTGTCTTGTTTTTGACCTGTCTGTCCTTCTGTTGTTCAGGTGAGTAAGACAGGGGCAGAGGGCGCCGTGTTGGACGAAGCAAAAAACATCAACAAGTCTCTGTCGGCTCTCGGGAACGTCATCTCTGCTTTGAGTGAAGGGACGGTTAGTGACATGTGACTTCCTGTCTCACTGCTTCAGTGTCCTAGTGCTACACAACTTTACTTCCTGTGCTCAGTAATACATTTATTTGATGATCTTTTTGTATGAAGATATTTGTTTGTGTCTTTATGGTGTGTAGAAAACTCACGTCCCGTACAGAGACAGTAAGATGACTCGAATTCTTCAGGACTCTTTGGGAGGAAACTGTCGAACGACCATCATCATCTGCTGCTCACCGTCCGTTTACAACGAGACCGAGACCAAGTCCACGCTCATGTTTGGACAGAGGTACTGAACAGGAAGCCCTGAGATACAGTACTTGCCAAAGTAAAAGTCATATTCAAATGAATTCTATATCAAATCTGCAGTTGTCCTAGGATCATTGATGACATTATCGCTGTCATTGATTTTTTTTCCTATATTTTCTTGATCGTGAGAAACAATAAATCGTCTCGGCACAAACTCCGGAAATTTCGGATTTAAGAAGAACAAAGTTGATTCTCACCAGTATCTGTAGAGACATTCACATAATTTTAAATGTGTGTCCATCCATCAGTCCAGCCATTTGTCCGTCGATCAGTCTGTCCATCGGACCGCTAAACAGTCCGTCCATCAGTCAAACCATCAGTCCATCTATTATTTCGTCTAACAGTCCTTCCATTGGACCGTCCATCAGTCTGTTGATTTGTCCACCCATCAGTCTGTCCATTAGTCCGTCAATCAGTCTGTCATACAATCCGTCCCTTCAGTGGACATGTAGAAAAGACAGAGAGGTGTGCTCTCTCTGTCTCTGGTCCCAGAGCTATCCGGCCAAATGTTAATTATGCAGATTCAAATTAAGATTTCTTTGACCAGAATGGTCCTGACTGAATCTAAATTATGGTCAAAGGTCACAGTGTCCTAACGACTTATTAAAGGACTTCAAACTTGTCATGGCAAATGATGAGTCATCACAGATATGGATGTATAATTAAATTTGATTGGTGGCTGTCAGTGTCATAGAAATGCAAGGTTGAAAAATCTAATTCTAGGTCTTCAGATGAATAATGTGGAATAAAAGGTCAGAAGTCAGAGATACAGCACAAGTATTATTTATACTTCAGTACATTAGTTTAGTTCTCCTGTACCAAAAGTACTTTACCTAGATTCCTGAAGTTCTAAACGAGTTCGCCTGTATGTTGCAAAGAAAATACATTAATCAACAGTTTTCCTTCTATCGACACGAGCAGCGACTTGACTCGCACAGGATGTCCCAGGTAGAACCACATCCTGTGTTTCTGTTTCAGAGCTAAAACCATAAAGAACACTGTGTCTGTGAACCTGGAGCTGACAGCAGAGGAGTGGAAGAAAAAGTACGAGAAGGAGAAAGAGAAGAACAGGAGTCTGAACATTGTCATTCAGAAACTGGAGAATGAGCTGAAACGATGGAGAAAAGGTGAACAAAAAAATCCAGTGTTCACATTTTAAAACCATCATTGTTTCAGGAAGGTGGGTCACTAAAAAGCCATAGAGGTCATAATGTCTGATCTACTGAGCAGCAGCATGACTTTAATAGTAGGGTTAGGGTACCTACCCCACTTAGGGGGTACCTACCCCTCCAACCTCCATACAAGCCACTAGCCAGTCAGATTTACCTTCAGCCTCAGCCGACCCTTAAGTCCATCCAAAACACTTGATGATGCTGAGGTGCACAACTCAAATTCAGTCCTTAACATCTGCTACTAGCTGCTAACAGCTGCTGACATCTCCTGGTAAATTGTAACTTAATTTGTTTTACCTTTCATTATTTATAAAAAGTTTTAATAAAATTAAGATTATAATAATTGTATAAATATATGTATACATATAGTATCTTACATAGTAGATCGTTTTAGGATTGTTACGGTAAAAGTATTTAATATGTATTGTAGATAATAATAATAATTATATGCATATATGTATATAAACACATAAATACACATAGTAGCCGACATAGCAATAGTATTAGTAATAGCAGTAAAAGTACTAGTTCTAATAATAGCACCAGTATAAGTACTAATATTAATACTGTTACTAGTATGTATGAAAGTAATAGTAAAAGCAATTGTTTTAGTTATAGTAAAAGTAATAGTAAATTCAACTCTAATTATGTTATTAGTAGTATTAGCGATAGTAACTGCAAGAGATTCAGTAACAATTAAAGTAATTGTAATAGGGGTTAGAAATTTGTACTAATAGTTCTAGTAATATTACTAGAACTAAAGTTTAAAAAGTATATAGTCAAAATACTAGTACTAACTAAAGTAACAGTAATAGTATTAGTAGCAGTCAAATTTAATGCTAATAGTTTTAGTAACAGTAAAGGTGATAGTTATAGAAAAGTTATAGTAACAGGACAGTAACAGTAATCAATCTTCAATCACTTGTTATTAGTCTCACATTCTCAGTTTGTCTCACAGATGTTAAAAGGATCAACTTCCTGTTCTTAACTCAACACGAGTCAAACAGAAACTTAGAGATCAGTGATGAAGCTCAGTCCCATGTGAGGATCCTCTCCCAGGACACACACATGCTGATGGAACTGAACACAACAACACAACAGCACAACAACACAACAACAGGATTCACTACATGAGAAGAACCAGTTTGTAACTTCATGGAAAAGTGGCAGTAATAGTTCAGTCAGACAACTGACGTGTGAAACATTTATTCCATCAAAACACACTTTTTGACGTTCTGACTTCGTCACTCCCCCAGATATAGGAGTGATGAGCAAATATTTATAACCCCCATCGGAGCATACAGCTGGATGCTGTGGTGGTGGAGGCAGCAATACTGATGCAGCAGTGGAGAATGAGATGTAACATGATTGGAGCAGTGAGGTGGAGAGTGAAGCGTATGACATGAATGGTGCAGCACAGCTAAATCTAAAGCTTGTGATTGGTTGATGAAAAATGTTAAATGTCTGTCCAGGTGAGTGTGTCCCTGTGGACGAGCAGCTGAGCAACAGGAAGAGGAAGAGCAGCACTGACACCACACAGGTGATGGACAGCACGGCCATGCCCAGCGACCCTCTGTCTGAAGAGGAGAAGATTCAATATGAGGCGCTCATCACTGACCTTTACAAGCAGCTGGACGACAAAGTGAGTCCCACCTGAACCTGCTCAGGTTACTTTAGTTAGTTATGGTAATTATCTTTAATTTGAGTAATGGCTAGTCCCAGTACCAGTATGTTAAGGTAATGGTTATTGATATGGTGACTCATGTTTCAGGATGATGAGATCAATCAACAGAGTCAGTTGTCAGAGAAACTTAAACAGCAGCTGATCGATCAGGATGAGGTATGTGTTACTGTCCCATATGTCCATGAATTAATAACTGATAACCAGCATTTATAACCACCCACTGATAATCATTATTGATCCCTTCACTCGTCTAGCTGTTGGCGTTGAGCCGTCAGGACTATGAGCGTGTGCAGGGGGAGCTGTCGCGGCTGCAGAGAGACAATGATTCAGCCAAAGAGGAAGTGAAGGAGGTGCTTCAGGCTTTAGAGGAGCTCGCCGTCAACTACGACCACAAGAGTCAGGAGGTGGAGGACAAGAACCGCCTAAACAAACAGCTGAATGAGGAGCTTGCACACAAAACTGTGAGGTTAACCCCTTTTTGACTATCTGCTAGCATGTTATAACTGATACCACCACCAGATGCTGCTCAAGTAAAGCATTTGCAAATCTTTAACTCTTGACCCTTTATTCTATGAATTGAGTAGAAGTGGGATGTGTTATGACTCTGAATAGGGTTCGTCGTCTTTATTCGTCTAAACTGTGAAAGTTTTGTAACAATCAGTGATTCTTCTTCTCTGGTATTTGTAGGTGACTCTTGAGACGGTTCAGAAGGAGTTCTCATCTCTGCATGATCTCAGCTCGCATCACAAGAAGAGATCTGCTGAGATCCTCAATCTGCTGCTCAGAGACCTGGGAGACATCGGCAGCATCCTTGGAACAAGCGACCTCAAAGCTGTAAGACTCATTTCAGTCATTGTCCTCTACCGCTAACACGAGATATGTCTGAAAACCAAACATCTTTTGTCTCCTAAAAGGATTATTCCCTAATTATTATAACTGTATATTCATTAGTCTATCATTGACTCAATTGGTGTAGAACATTTAAAAAATTTGAAAAGATTGCAATGAGAATAGTGTGTTAAAGTTAAACTCATTGTGTCGTTAATAAACTCGTCTCCCTTCAGATGACGGACACAAGTGGAGGAATGGAGGACGAGTTCACTACTGCTCGTCTCTACATCAGTAAGATGAAGTCTGAGGTGAAGTCTCTAGTGACCCACAGCAAACAGCTGGAGCTCGACCTGAAGGAAAACACCTGCAGGAGGTTGGCGAGTGAAACGGAGCTCAGCCGCCTCCAGCTGCTCGTCTCACAGGTGAGATGAGGACGTTTTTCTTCCTGTCTGACAGTCAGTAAGAGCTCAGCGCCCCTATTGTTATAATTAACTTTAGGGTCTGTATTTATCAACTTAAAATCACTACATTCTTTTTTTTTTAACAAAGTTTTTTATTAATTTCCAATAAGAACATACAAAACACATTGACACATACCACACAAGTTGCACAGTGAAATGCAGGCGAACTTCACTGCATACACATACATACAAAAAAAAAATAAATAAAATAAAATAAAATAAAATAATAATAAAGATAAACACGCACACAAACATACATACCTACATAAAATAATAACAGTAATACATAAAATAAAATAAAAATGTCACTCTCAATATCCCTAAAGATAGATATAATCTACCGTTGCCTGAGAAAGTCCATTAAGGCTGCCCACACCTCTTCAAATTCCTGTGCTTTACCCCTGATTACATAGGCCACAATGCCATCTCTCTAATCCAAGATTGTTTAGACAATACTTCAGTCTCTCTCCAAGATAAAGCAACCATCCTCCTGGCCTGCAGGAGGCCAAAGTTGATCAGAGTCTTACATCTAGAGTTCACAGAAAACCAATCTGGATATATCCCTAAAATACAAGGTTTTCTACGCAGGGTGTCTGAATACCTGTGATTCTACTTAGAGTTTGAACAACCGTCTTCCAAAAAGCTACCAGTTTAGGACATTCCAATACACAATGGATCAGAGTACCTTTCCTAGTCGAACATTTCACACAAGTATCTGGAATGCCAGGGGACCATTTATTAAGTTTCTCAGGGGTTATGTATGTCCTCATTAACCACTTGTGTTGTAGAAGTTTCATGCAGGTATTAATGGTTTGTGTTTGAGCTTTTATACAAGCTGTCGCCCACTCAGCTTCTTCAATATCCTCCTTAATATCTAAACTCCATGCCCTCCTTTTGTCATGACTAGATTCCTCATCATGTGAGACAAGTACTGTATATAATATAGAGATTTGGCGTTTCTCATTTATGTGTTTTAACACAATATCCTCAAGACAGGACAGTGGCGGTTCCTTTGTGTTCTGATGACACTTTGATGAAATGAAGTGCTTCAATTGTAAGTATTTAAAAAAGTGTTTTTTTGGAATTGAATATTTCAAACAAAGGTCGTTAAATGTTAGTAAAGTGCCCTGAACATACAAGTCTCCAATTTTTTGCACCCCCCTGTCGGCCCAAGCCTGAAAACCACCATCTGCCCGGCCAAGAGTGAACTGCGCATTACTCCAAAAAGGTGCAAATTGAGAGATGGGAGGTGTATCACCAACATGTCTATGTGCTTTGAACCATATATCAACAGAGTTTTTAAGGAAGGGATTTGTAGTTTTTTTCTTTAAAGTTTTAAAATCTGCTGAATATAAAAATAGGCTTAGTGGCAGCTTAGATATTGATGCTTGCTCAATATGAACCCATGTTGGAGGGGAATGTGTGACAAAATAAAACATAACACTGCACAGCTGAGCGGCCCAGTAATACCACTGTAAAATGGGCATCTGTAGTACACCCCTATCATATGGCAAATACAGCAATCTGAGTCTTATTCTAGGTCTTCGGTTGTTCCAGATGAACATACAGAATGCATTATTAATTTCTTTAAAAAAAGGATTTTGGTAGTGAAGTAATTGAAACAAATATAAGAATTTCGGGAAGATAGTCATCTTAATTATGTTGATCCGGGCAATCAATGATATTGGCATTGTTGTCCATTTTTCAAGTGAATCTTGTACCTCTCTCATCAATGGGTGATAGTTTGCTTGAACAACTGTATTAATTTGGGGGGTAATCTTAATTCCAAGATAGGTAAAGCCTTCCCTCGCATTAGAAAAAGGTGTTGTTATAACCCGATTAGTTCTTTCATCCTTATTCAGGAAAAGTATAGAAGATTTTGCATTATTGATACTTTAATCCAGAGAACTGACCGAATCTATTAATTAGATGTAATAATGTCTGGACACTGTTTGATAAGTTTGACAGAAAGAGAATCACATCATCTGCATATAACCATATCCTATGTTCATGATCACTGATTGTTATTCCTGATAAATTGGTTGGCTCTAATGGACATGGCTAAAGGCTCAATGGCCAAAATGAACAATAGTGGGGAGAGAGGACAGCCCTGACGAGTTGACCTCTCTAGCTTTAATGGGTTTGATAAGTTGTTATTCGTCATTACTCGTGCTGTAGGGTTGGTATATAATAATTCTATCCATTTCAAAAACTTTCCCCCAAGTTAATTTCTTCAGTTCAATTCTATCAAACGCTTGTCTAGCATCTAGAGATAACAGCGCTGTATCCCTGGTATTATTTTTAGAGTGGATTATGTTGAGAACCCTTCTTATGTTATGAAATCCCTGACGAGTCTGTACGAACCCATTCTGATCACTGTGCACCAAAAAAGGGATATGTAGATCTAGTCTTTTAGCCAGAACTTTACACAATATTTTGATGTCTACTCCCATAAGGCTAATAGGTCTGTATGAGGAACAATCAGTCGGTATTTTCCCAGGTTACAAAATAAGGATTATTGTAGCGAGTCTTAAAGTTGGTGGTAATATACCATTATTAAATGACTCGTTAAACAAATCCAAAAGTGGGGTCAACAACTGCTTCTGGAAGGTTTTATAGAACTCTATTGGTAGGCCATCAGGCCCTGGAGCTTTGCCTGAGTTAATACTTTTAGTGGCCTGCAATAGCTCCTGTACAGTGATTGATAAAATTCCATAAATGTATTATTAATATCTTGAGGATCGTTTGATATTTCCCCTGATTGAACAGTTATGCCATTAATGGCTCTTTGAGATTGTATTTTTTTAATTCTCCAAGCTAACAGTTTGCCGGCCTTTTCCCCCTGGTCATAAAAGGATTGGTTCAACCAGAGTAAGCTTTTTGCTGCTTTATCAGATGTTAATTTATTGTATTCCGTTCTTAAAATTAGTAGCCGTTTTTGTTTTTCAGGATCATCTTTATTATTTATAACTATTTCCAAAGATTTTATTTTCTTCTCTAATTCATTAAGGTCTGCTTTTTGTTTCTTGTTTTTAGTACTAGTAAAACTAATTATGTGCCCTCTAATATACGCCTTGAAGGCCTCCCATCTTATGCATGCGTTTGTTTGGTTAGTGTTAGTCTGAAAGTAGACGTCAATCTTATCTTCTAAATATTTAACAAATTCAGGATTTTTAAGCCACCTCACTTGTAGATGCCAATTAGGGGGAGATTGTTGAAGTTTCTCTAATTGAACAGACATGGAAATGGGAGAGTGATCACTAATAACTATACAGTCATACCAACAATTCTTAATTTTGGATACCAGTTCTTGTGATACTAAAAAATAATCAATCAAGACCTGGACTTATGTATTCCTTATGTATTCCTGAATAGCATGAGTATTCCAATTTATCTGGGTTAAGTTTTCTCCAGATTTCAGATAGGTTTAAGTCTGTGATATATTGTAAAATTGTTTTTCTAGATTGTTTTTTGTGGGGATCACTTTTTGTAGAGCGGTCTACCGACGGGTTCAAAGTGCAATTGAAATCCCCACCAATAATGTTCAGGCCGTACAATGAAGACAGGGTTAAGAAGAATTTATCAAAAAATTTAGGGTTGTCCTCATTAGGACCATATATACTGACCAAATTCAATGCGAGAGACATGATCCTACCCTGGGCGATAACAAACCTCCCTTGGGGGTCCTGGATTGTATTAGTAAGTTAAAAAGGAATTGTTTTGTGGATAAGAATTAGTAACCCCCTAGCGCAGTTGTTACATGTGGCATGTATAACTTGACCAGGCCACCTACGTTGTACTTGTTTAATTTCAGTAACTGTTATATGAATTTCCTGAAGAAAAATGATTTTAGAATGTAGGTTTTTAAGTCTGTTCATTACCTGTTTCAGTTTAGTTAGCTTATTGAGTCCCCTGACATTCCAGCTTGTAAACATTAAATCAGACAGTTGTGAACTTTCCATGTTGTTACAACTAGTGCAGTGAGATACATGACCGTGGTGAGTGTGACAGAAAATAAAGGAATAGAATAAATGAAAACAATAACAACTGAACAAGACAAATAAAAACACTTAACCTTTGAAATCCCGCCCCCCCTCCCCTTACTTAAACTAAACGATGTACGGGCAAGAACCATTCCACACTAATGAGGAGTGGTTTAACAGTAGGCACTTCCCTCAGACAGCCCACATATCCCCCCCAGCTCTGCATCTCGAACATTCAAACACTTACTGTCCTAGAATGATAAATATGAAACATAATATTATAAACGCTTCTTGGTTTGACTGCCTCAGCAGTCTGAGTCAAATAAACAAGCACATCAGCCTATAGTAGGTGCATAAATTAAAGTGTTCACCAAATATGGTAGTAGTAGCTCTGCAAATAATTAAAATAAATTAGAAAGTACAAAATGTATATAAAAATAACTTAAAGGACCTGTAATAAGCTACAGTGCACCTATATTGTCCATATCAGACCTTTTGTAGTTACCTATACTCCTCGGCGTTTAGAAGTCTAGGAGTTTGGGGAGAAGTTCTCAGCTTCTTCTGGTGTGGAGAAATGGATGATCTTTCCATTATGTAGATCCCTCATCTTGCAAGGGCGTAGGGTGAATCCTTTAAGTTCTTCCTCCGGGCATGATTTTCCAGACTCCAAAAGTCATCTCCGTTTTCACACTCTGCAGGCCGTCTTCGGTGTCTCCTATGCGCCCTTCGGCCTCCGCGAGCCGCTTAGCATTGGTGGTGATATCTTTTTGGAGGTCCGCAAAACTCTTTTGCACAGCATCGACAGAGCTTTTCATCACAGCTATGCGTCTCTCCACGTTATCGAGTTTTGCCCCGAAGCCATCAAGGGTACTTATCTTGCTGTTAATCGCGGTGACAGTAGTGCGGAGTGAATGTAGCTCTTTTAGCACTTCAGCTAGATCACTCCGTGGGCTGCTGGGCAAGTCAGCAACATCGGCTACTGGAGTAGTTTTTCGGTTTCTGAGAGCCAGGGGATCTGGAGCTGCTCTCACAGTCTTTAAGCATTGATTGTTTAGACATCATTTAGAAGTAATTAGAAGCGTTAATAACTAGGACTTTGCAAACTTTTAGCAGAGCTGCGAGGAGATCCAAATCTAAGCTGCCATCTTGGTCCGCGGCTCCACAGCGCCGTCAATCACGACATTCTAAATAAAGTTATTATAATACCATCAATATCTTTATTAGATTTTCATTTTAGGTATGTCACGTTTCTGTGTTTCAGCTGCAGGCGAAGGCGTCGTCTCTGACTGACGATCTTCATAAGGTGGAGCAGAAGAAGCGGCAGCTGGAAGAAAGTCAGGATGCTCTGATGGAGGAGTTTGCCAAGCTCCAGGCTCAAGGTCAGAAGTCACCAGCTTACCTGGTAGCACTGCTCTCTGATTGGCTAGCAGCTGTCTGGCAGCATCAAAGTCAGTTCAGAGAAGATGACAGACTCACTGTGTGTTTTGTGTGTGTGTTGTGTGTGGGTGTGTGTGTGCACAGATAAAATGCACGAGGTAACAGTGATGGACAAAGAGAGCAGACTGAAGGACGCTGTTGAGATGAAGGTAAAATCATTAAAGCTGTATTTATTATTATCAATACTAACATAATAAACATAATGAAAGTTATAAAATATTTAATCCAAGAAACAAAATAAAATCAGTGGATGTTAAAGGAGAACTTTGGGAAATGAAGTGCACTGTGTTCTGCAGACAACTTTAGAAGAACAGATGGAGAACCACAGAGAAGTTCATCAAAAACAACAGAGTCGACTCCGAGACGAGATTGAACAGAAACACCGAGACGCTGAGCAAGTCAAAGAGTATGTTGTTGATTATTAAACATTACAATTGATCTCTTTTTAGTCACCTGACCTTTTCTGATTAGTATTATTTTATCATCATATTATTGTTGTACAGTGTTAATTTTAACTTCTGCTTGTGTTTATCTTTAGCTTGTCTTTTCTCAGATGTTGCCATTTTTTACTTTCCTGAGTTTTGTACCTTTTATTTAATGAAAGTTGTAATGGTCGTGTTTGTCATTTGTGTTTCCAGGTGTAAGGTCAAACTCTTCATTCAGTTACATAATGTGAGTAAATGTTCAGTATAAAGTGAATGTGTGTTTTTCAGTGTGAATCAGGCTCTGCAGCTGGAGATGAGGAAGCTTCAATCAGACTTTGACAAACTGAAAACCGAGGATGAGAAAAAAGACCAAAAACTTCAAAAACTTCTGTAAGTTTGTCCGTCTGTGCACGTCGTAGTCAAAAATCAATGCGTGTAGGTGCGTGTGTGTGTTTGTGTTTAAAACACTTAACATTTAATATTTCCTTCTTTCTCTGTCATTTTCTGAGCTCTTTTCCTCATCATATCGTCATTGAAATTCATCTTTAGATTTGAAATTATGAAATTCTCAGACAGGAGTTGCATTTGAGTCTTTAAAATAATAAGCTGTGCAGAGTTTATACAACAAGCACGGGTTCTCAAAATGGAACAACTGGCTGCAAGTTCACAAAAGCCAGAACTTATGCAAAAGAGGCAATTCATAACACATAATATGAAAAAAAGAAGACATGAAAGACATGAGATCATCATCTGCTCCACGAGCGCCGTACATGGTCGCTCAGTGCTCTGTGTGTCCTGCACCAGATGGGTCAAAAGCAGAGGTTAAATTTCCCTACCTGCATGTCTGTGCATGTGTTTGGGACGAATAAATGCATCTTAACAGCAACTGGATCATCAGGTCAACCTTCTATTCAGCAGAAGAATACATATATATCTCCTATTATTTTCATTTTAGATAAGCCAGATGACTCATTTATTTCAGATTCTGTGGTCACAATTTCTCTTCAGGTTTTTAAACTTGGTCTCTGTGTGATTCAGGCTCTTGAATGAGAAAAGAGAACAAGTCAAAGACGATCTGAAGGGTCTAGAGGAAACAGTGGTACGTGGGTTTAGTTTTAACGTTCATCTTCTGAATGTACAGTGACAGATCAGCTGAGTTATGTTTTATCCAACAGGCCAAAGAGCTGCAGACACTGAATCACCTTCGTAAACTGTTCATCCAGGATGTCGGCAGCCGAGTCGGGAATGTAAGAAAAGCACTGTTGTTCTGTTTGAATTTTTTTATCTCCGAATTCAATTAATTTAGCAGATCTGGCTGTTTACAGACAAAAAGTCAGTAAAGATTAAACTTCACAGAATCTCTGAAATATTAAAAAATTAAAACTAGTCTACATATTTGAAACAAGAGGGTCTGTGTCAGTTGTTAACCTATGCAGAGAATTTACATTACATTATATTTAGCAGACACTTTAATCCAAAGTAACTAACAATAAGTGCATCAACCATGAAGGAACAATAAGAATCATGTAAGAACATTTCCTTAATAAAAGCCGAACTACAGAGTGCTAAATGTAAGTGCAACTTGACTTAATATTTTTATTTTATTTACAAACAAATACAAACACCAGAGTTAACGATGGTTATGACATCATCTTCTTATCCAAGGTGTAGACGGAAGAGATGTGTCTTTAGTCTGTGGAGGAAGATGTGTAGACTCTGTCCTGATGTCCCTCACTGCGAGCTAAACACTCTATTTTCCATCCTGGCTCCTAAATGGTGGAATGAGCTCCCCATTGACATCCGGACATCAGAAAGTCTACACATATTCCGCCGAAAACTAAAAACACACCTCTTCCGACTTTACCTTGAATAAAAAAAAAACAAAAAAAACAAAAAAAAAAAACTAACAACTTTTGAAACTAACACTTTAGTAGCAGTTAAATGGCACTTACTTATAGCACTTTGTAGTTTTGCTTTATTTGAAGAAATTGTACTTTCTTGATTCTTGTCGTCCTTGGTCTGTACCCTCAGGTTTGAATGCACTTATTGTGAGTCGCTTTGGATAAAAGCGTCAGCTAAATGAAATGTAATGTAATGTAATGTCATTGTGGAGCTCGTTCCACCATTTAGGAGCCAGGACAGCAAACAGTTGTGTTGTTGTTGAGTTGCAGTTGTCCCCCGCAACTACTAGTGTATTGAAGCGGATGCGGGCAGCCACTGGTAACCAGTGAAGGGAGTGGAAGAGCTGCTGCATTCTAGATGAGCTGCAGTGGTCAGATAGCACTAGCAGGTATAGACCTGCTATGAGGGAGGTGCAGCAGTTTAGGCATGAGATGACCAGAACCTGGACCAGAACCTGTGCCACCTTCTGAGTGAGAAGGGGACGTATTCTCTTGATGTTGTGCAGCATGAATCTACAGGAACGTGTTGTTACAGTAATTCGGGGAGGGGGGGGGGCCTAACACAGAGTTGTCAAAGGTAATAGTCAGGTTGTTGGTGGGAGGAGCCTTTCCTTGGAAGGAAAAGTAGTTTGGTCTTTTTAAAGGTTTGTCCGACAGACAAAGATTCCTGCTGCTACCTGTGTTTCAGAAGAAGAGACAGGATTAGTTGGGTGTCATCAGACTCGCTGTGGTAGGAAAGGCCATGTGAGTGAATGACAGAGCCCAGAGAGTTGGTGGACAGAGAGAAGAGGACGGAACCTTGAGGGACCCCAGTAGTGAGAGGACAAGGTTCAGACACAGATCCTCTCCAAGTTTCCCAGTAGGTGTGGTCGTTGAGGTAGGAAGAGAGGAGAGAGAGAGCAGAGCCTGAGACACCCAGGTCCTGAAGGGAGGAAACAAGAATCCGGTGGTTCACTGTGTCAAATTCAGCAGAGAGGTCTAGAAGGATGGGGACAGAGGACAGAGGAGAGAGAGACTGCTCTAGTATTGTGAAGCTGCTAAGAGACAAGGAGGACAGTCTCAGTTGAATGCCCTTGAAACCGGACTGGTGAAGGTCAAGAAGGTTGATACGGTGAAAATAGGAGAGTTGATTAAAGATAGCTCGCTCAAGTGCTTTGGAGAGAATGTCTGACAACATTTAAGAGACTGAGCTTTATTATGGTCTGGTGTCTGTTAAGAGTTCAGATACAAGACTTGTTTTAATCAAGACAAAAAATGAGCCAAATATTTCATTCTTAATAATTTCAAGAAACTACTTGAACAAATGTCATTAACTGACTTGATACTCAAAGACTTGGAGCAGTACATGAAGCTGTGTGTTGTGTTGTATGATGAAGAACCCAACTCTATAATTAAAATAATTTAACAAAAGAGGGAAGAATGCCACAACTGTAAGGGTTGGACTGAGCTAACATTACTCTAAAAATATTTATCTACTACTATGATTAGCCTCAGGTATTACTGACACTTACTCTTTGTAGAATACAATAGAAGCGTGGAGTTTTAATTAGCTGCAGATATTGATATTATATTAGAGCTAAAACATTTGACTTATTTTTGTGATTAACCTCGTCGGTTCGCTTTGGGGAGATGTTTAAAGATGAAAGCATCACTTAGTTTCTCTGTGACTGAGACGTCAAGATGTTCAGTGATTAACGTGATCATCGGCGCTGATGTTTACTTATTATATTTTGAACAGAGTTTAGAGAACGATAGCGATGACGCTGGTGGCAGTTTGGCTCAGAGACAGAGGATCGTCTTCTTAGAAAATAACCTGGAGCAGCTCAGTAAAGTTCACAAACAGGTGAGTGACTCAACCTCTGGACAATGATATGTTTTAGGGTTAGTTTTGGTTAACTGGGTTAGGGACAGTTATCGTTATGTTTATTTATCTAACGAATTTTACAGAAAACTGAATAAATTTCTATATTTCTACAGTCCTTTTCCTTCAAACACAGAAATAACACAAACTCTGTTATTTCTTATGTTATGATATTTTTTTGTCTAGATGACCATTCGAGTTTCTTAACAGTTTTACGATTCACCCATTCACACATTCATTCATACAGTGCATCTATGTGCAGCACTAAAGGACTGGGATCGAACTGACGGTTTTCTGGTTATTGGAGTACCCACTCTATCTCTTGAGCCACAGCTGCCTCTGTCTGATCCTAACCCTAACCCTTTGAGTCACAAAGCTTCAAAAAGTTGAACTTTTGCTCTGCAGCTGGTGCGGGACAACGCAGACCTTCGCTGTGAGCTGCCCAAGCAGGAAAAACGCCTGCGGGCCACAGCAGAGCGAGTGAAATCTTTAGAATCTTCCCTGAAGGACGCCAAGCAGTCAGCTGTGAGAGACCGGAAACGATACCAACAGGAAGTGGACCGCATCAAAGAAGCTGTCTGCTCTAAGAATGTCTCCAGAAGAGGGCACTCTGCTCAGATAGGTGAGGAAATAGCTGCTCTGATCCAAAGTCAATAGACTGAGTCAGATCTTCAGACAGGTACGTCCTCAGGGGTGCGCTACAGGACATCATTCAAATCTGAGGAGCAGAAATAGGATCGGGACAACCAGATTTTTATTTATTGATTTTTTATATAGTTTTGCTAAACGATGAACAGTTGATTCACCAGTGACCTTTCTCCCTGTAGCTAAGCCAATCAGAGCCGGACATCAGCAGCCGTCGTCCTCTGCATCCACCAGACTGACCATCAGAGGAGGTGGGGTGCCATCGAATCGACGCCATCTCTCCCCCCGACAACAACACAACCACAGCTACAACGCAACAAGTGCAACAGCAACCCCATAAGAGCCACGGCAGGTTAGATACAGGTGAGTCACCGAGGTGATGGAAATCTGGAAATACAAGAGGCTGGAAACACCGAAGTCATCTACGTGTATTTTAATAGGGGCTTTCTGCATAAAGGATCAACACAGAGAGTTACAAGGAACTGAGAACTATCTGTTCCCAAAATAAATATTTATTTCACAGGATGAAGGTACTTAAAGGATCAAATTATTAAAGAATCTGAGGTTCTCCCGGTACATCAGTATCAGCAAGTGAAGCAGACAGTCTGTGGTTCTGTTCGGCACCAGCAGGTTCATCCTCTGAGGAGAATGTAGATCTTTTAGAAACTCATCAGAGGAGCTCAGAGGATCTTTTGGGTCTCTGAAGACCGTGGTCCTCCTCAGAGACTCAATCCACACCAGCTCCACAGATACTTTTAGAGCATGATGTCATGGTTCAAAGGAAGGGATTGCTCAGGGGGCGGAGCTTAAGACTGTTTGATCTCTTATCTCAAACTGAACTCCATGCTGTATTTTACAGATAAACTTTGTTGCTGTGGTATTAATTTTGGGACCCATAACATATATCTCCAATCAATATTTTGATATTAAAAAAGTTAATCTAACATTAGGGTAAAATAAGGCAAAAATCGAGGTGCGTACCTCCTTGGTGTTGTTAGAACATGCTGGAACATTGAGGCTTTTGGTTAGTGTGTGTGTCCAAGCAACTTCGGCGAAGAAAGAAATAATTTTATTATATGTTTTTCTGAAAAATCGTTTTGAAAAAAATATTTTTTATTTGGGGGGGGGGGGGGGGGGGGCGCCATGAGTGAAGCTTGCCTAGAGCGCCAAATATGCTAGGGCCGGCCCTGACCACAACAACACAATACTGTAACAATACAAAAACATCACAACCAAAGCAACATCACAACCAAAGCAACATCACAACCACAGCTACAACACAATGACAAAACTTTATTGACAACACATCAATGCCATAGTAAGAATATGCAACCTGACCCTAACTCTCTATTGGGCTTTAAGTGTGTTGCTTCCCTATTCGGCATTAATAGGCTTCTGGAGCACTTTCATTATTGTTAATCAAATTATTTAATTAATCACACATGCTGGTATGAGCCTTATTTATATATATATATATATATATATATTAGTGGTGAACCGATGTATCGGCCGTACATCGGTAGCGGCCGATATTCGCCTTGTTTATTGCCATCGGTGCATCTGTAATAAACTTGACTTTCACCGATGGCAATGGGTCGATGTTCATCGGTATTGTAACGTCCCCGCCTCACACACGACACAGAACTTTTTCTCTTATTTTTTAGTCAACACGAGCATGTCACACTCCTGGTTCCTTCTCTGACAATCCGCACATCAACAACCCGCTTCGACACTTCCTTCCTCATTCACCACCGACCCCCAACAAACCAGCAAATGGGAACCTGTCATCCCACACAACCCCACCCCATTGGTCTAGTACTGTCACATGCCCCACCCCAACCTGTTCACTGACTCAACTGAACATATGTCATAACAAAACATTAGCATAAACCCAGTCCTCAAAACAGGTCAATATGATTGAATTTTTGCTCATTAAAAGATAAGAGTGATAAAGGGCTGAAATAATTAAAATAATGCTTCTTAAACAATAATCTAATTATTTTCCTGGCACAAAGGGTGAATGAATAACAACAAAAACAAACTAAACAAATATCGGTATCGGTTAGATTGTTGTTTTAAACATCGGTATCGGCCAAGAGTTTCCATATCGGTGCATCCCTAATACATATGTATATGTGTCCCTCTCAGAAATTGCACTTAGGAAAAGTCCCCCCCAGATGAAATATCTCCCTCTGACAACAACTTCAAATCACCACAACCACAGCAACAACACAATAATGAGAAGAGTAATATGTTTAATGTATAATTGAGATTTTTGTTTACTGTCTTCGCAGGAAGTAGAAAACGACAGGATCACTTTTCTTCGGATTTTCTTTATTCTGACCACTTTGCCTTTAGTGGAACCTGGTTACCACCTTAACGACCATTCCACCTTAACTGCCAACAAGTGCTTTTCTCACCCTATTTCTATTTATTTGAGTTAAATCATTATTAAATGTGTTAAATTATGATTATAATAAGTTAAGTTATTATTTAATGAGTTAAATTAGTTAAGTGATGATATCACGAGTTACATGATGATGTTGTTATTATTTAAATGAGGTAAAGGGAGTTAAATTGCTTTTTCATGATTATGATTTAAATAGGTTAATTGATTATTTTGATTAGTTGAAAAAATGTTGTAATGATATAAATGATGATTTGAATGAGTTACGTGGCATCTACTGCACTTCTGTCCGTCCTGGGAGAGGGACCCTCACATGTGGCTCTCTGAGGTTTCTACGTTCTTTTACACTGTTAAAAGTTTTTATTTGTATTTTCGCTCTTGTTGAGGCTTTAGAACAGAGGATGACACACCTTGTTAAAGCCCTATGAGTCAAGCTGTGATTTGTGAATATGGGCTCTACAAATAAAAGTGGATTGATTGATAAGTAATGATATTATTAATGTTCTTGAGTTTTTCTATTTGTGGTTAAGAAGACACGTGTGAACTCAGATTGATGTTAGTATTGTTAATATGTTAATATTGATGTGTTAAGATGAAGAAAACCAAACTTAAAAAATCAATGAAAAATAATAATGAAAATGAAAATGCAGGGAGATACAATAATGAGACATTGAATCTCATTTAGTTTAGTTTCAAATTATTCATATTCAACTTTAAACTTAGTTTTGTCTCTTTGGACGTTTTTTGTTATTTTCTCTTGGAATGATGGAGACAGTAATGTCAGTCTGACGTGAACAACCTAAGATGTAACACAAATTAAAATTGTTAAGTTAAACAGTTTCAATTTGATTTTTTCAAGTGGTAGAAAAATGTAATTTCTGTTGTGACAAATAAAAAGAATGAAACAGTTTTCATACATTTAATCTATACATCCTGCTTTTTGGGACAGTATCGATCAGCTCAGTGTTTTTGTGTAATATTTGTCCAGTGTAAAACAGTGTGAACCTGCTGCTGTGTGTGTTGTTGGATGTTTCATGAGAATCAGTATTTGGAGTTGTGTATCTGTGTGTGTTATTAATATATAGTACAGTTGTAGTTCATCAAATTTGTTGCCTGAATCCTAAAATTATGTTTGTGTATTTGAACATACTAATGAGATGATGTAACACAGCTCACGTCAAATCAATCAAAAAACACTTATACTGACCGACTTAATGTATCATCAGTATTATTCAGCACAATTTAACTCTAATGGTTCCTCCAGGGTTTTTTAAGAATATTCATGGGGATGAATATTGATGATGAAAACTTTAATATAATCATTGTGTAATAAACTTGTTTTGTCAAATCCTCTTTATCACTACTATTTTTTGTGTCAGTCAAATATTGACAGATTTTTAATTATAAACATTGTAAATGTGGTTAGATTAGGGGAAGTGAGCCGTCTTCTACGAAAGGGTATGTGAGGTGCTCCCTCCGTCTCCCACGAAGCTTCCTCCCCCGGTCCTAGGTACGCTGATGGGGAGGGCAGCGCCGACTCCCATAATGTACCCTGGTCCAGGGTTAGGGTTAGGATTAGGGATGAAAGCACATTGGAGAAGGAGATATTCTTGAATAACTTTTTTTCTGAAGGTTGTAGAGAAAGTGGTTTCATCTGAACTTGGGTCCTGCGGATCGATCGGGACCATCCCCGAGGTTCTACGACCTCCGGAAGGGGTTGAACGAGCAAATGCCCCAAAATCTGAGGAGATATTCTTGAATAACTTTGTGTGCGCACCTTCGTTGGGGTTAGGGTTAATTCTGAATTTTGAATTTGATGTGATAAAATTATATTTATTAGGAGAATCCTCTCTCGGGATGGTAAATATCCTATTAGGGTTAGGGTTAGGATTAGGGATGAAAGCACATTGGAGAAGAAGATGTTAGGGTTAGGGATTAGGGATAAAAGCACATTGGAGAAGGAGATATTCTTGAATAACTTTTTTTCTGAAGGTCGTAGAGACTTGGAAAGTGGTTTCTATTGAACCAATGTGGGTCCTGCGGATCGATTGGTGCCATTCCCGAGCTCCTACGACCTTCGGAAGGGGTCGAACGAGCAAATGCCCCAGAACCTGAGGAGATATTCTTGAATAACTTTTGTTGTGAAGGTCGTAGAGACTTGGAAAGGGCGTCCGTCTGTACCAAACGGGGTACTGCGGATCGATTGGTACCATCCCCGAGATTCTAGGACCTTAGGAAGGGGTCGAACGAGCGAATCTCAAAAGTGGGCGGGGTTAGGTTTAGGCAAGGGGTGGAGTGGTTAGGGTAAGGGTATAAGGAACCTGACTAGGCATAGAATCGAAGTCCAGAACCTCTGAATAAGAAAGTCACTAAAACAGCTAGGATTAGGGATAAAAGCACATTGGAGAAGGAGATATTCTTGAATAACTTTTTTTCTGAAGGTCGTAGAGACTTGGAAAGTGGTTTCTATTGAACTAATGTGGGTCCTGCGCATCGATTGGTGCCATTCCCGAGCTCCTACGACCTTGGGAAGGGGTCGAACGAGCAAATGCTCCCCCTGCTTCGTCCGTCGACTGGGCAGTTTGGTCTAGGGAGTCAAAGGCAGTGCACTGGCCGACGCAC
The DNA here is from genome assembly GCF_949316205.1 of Platichthys flesus. NCBI lineage: Eukaryota > Metazoa > Chordata > Actinopteri > Pleuronectiformes > Pleuronectidae > Platichthys > Platichthys flesus. The sequence continues at coordinate 46,710 of NC_084957.1, read as the reverse complement.
GTCATCAATATTCTCCAGTCTCACATATCTCTTTTGTCGAATTGGTTTGTTTGATGCTGTTTTATCAAAGCTGTAAAACATCAAAGTAAAAAATTGTTTCTGTTTTTGATATTAAGTAACTTTATATTTCTGTATACTTATCCTTTGTATAGGTTTGTTTGGATTTTTCTTGTTTTTATAATGATGGTTTTATTTATTATTGTCATATTAAAAAATTCTAGTGTTCATTTGGCATGCCTTAGTTTTCTATTTTACTCTTATCCTGTATTGAAGTTGAAGGATTATTATTTATTTTATATTAAAAAAGGTTGTTTTAAGATTGTTTGTTTTTGACCAGTGATTAAGACTGTTATTTTTTTTAAATATTTTGTTTGCCTAGTCCTATATAAGGTGACACATCATCAGTAGTGTACCTCAGGGTCATTGGGTGTTTCGGCCATTACCACCAGACACCCTCTCCCAAGGACGGCCCCGCTGAGGTTGATCAAACCCCAGGGTGTGTCCCACTAAGTTTATAGTAATCTAATTGTAAGGTAATTTTGAAAAGGATTCACAGTTTTATTTAGGATCAACTGGTTAGGTTTAGGCAATCGGTTTAAATGGTTATGGTTAGGATTAAGGTTATGGTTAGGGTTAGGTTTAGGCATCGGGTTCAAAGCCTTAGGTTAAGGCACCGGGTTTACTGGTTAGGGTCAGAGTTCAGGCATTGGTTAAGGTTAGGGTTAGAAGATCTATCTCGATGACTCCCCCTGCTTCGTCCGTCGACTGGGCAGTTTGGTCTAGGGAGCCAAAGGCAATGCACTGGCCGACGCACGTCATCAATACTCTCCAGTCTCACATATCCCCTTTTGCCGAATTGTTTTTTTTTAAATTGAGTCGGTTTGTTTAATTTTAACGGAGTTGGTTGGGCTATTTTTATCTATAGGCACTATTTTGATTTCCTAGTTTTATGGAACACATCATCAGTAGTGGACCTCAGGGTCATTGGATGTTTCGGCCATTACCACCAGACACCCTCTTCCAAGGAAGGCCCCGCCAGGGTTGATCAGACCCCAGGGTGTGTCCAACTAAGTTTATAGTAATCTAATTGTAAGGTAATTTTAAAAAGGATTCACGGTTTTATTAGGATCAACTGGTTAAGTTTAGGCAATAGATTTAAATGGTTAGGTTTAGGGTTAAGGTTAAGGCTAAGGTTAAGGTTACGTTTTTAAGGTTAGGGTTAGGGTTAGGGTTAGGGTTAGGTAAGAACGGTAATATCCGTGGACCGACCCCGTCGGTCAGGGTTAGGGTTAGGTTTAGAAGATCTATCTCGATGACTCCCCCCGCTTCGTCCGACGACTGGGCAGTTTGGTCTGGGGAGCCAAAGGCAATGCACTGGCCGACGCACGTTGTCAGCACTCTCACAGTCTCACATATCCCCTTTTGCCGAATTGTTTTTTTTAAACTTGATTTGAAGGTTGTTGAATTTTAACGGAGTTGGTTGGGCTATTTTTATCTATAGGCACTATTTTGATTTCCTAGTTTTATGAAACACATCATCAGTAGTGGACCTCAGGGTCATTGGATGTTTCGGCCATTACCACCAGACACCCTCTCCCAAGGAAGGCCCCGCCAGGGTTGATCGGACCCCAGGGTGTGTCCAACTAAGTTTATAGTAATCTAATTGTAAGGTAATTTTAAAAAGGATTCACGGTTTTATTAGGATCAACTGGTTAAGTTTAGGCAATAGATTTAAATGGTTAAGTTTAGGGTTAAGGTTAAGGCTAAGGTTAAGGTTACGTTTTTAAGGTTAGGGTTAGGGTTAGGGTTAGGGTTAGGTAAGAACGGTAAGGGTTAGGGTTAGGGTTAGGGTTAGATGAGAACGGTAATATCCATGGGTTAGGGTTAGGGTTAGGGTTAGGTGAGGGGAAAATGAACCCACCTCCTTCAAAAAGGGTTAGGGTTAGGGTTAGGGTTAGGGTTAGGGTTAGGGTTGGGTTAGGGTGAGAGTTCAGGGTTCATGAGTATGGTTTATTTGCACTGGCCTATTGATCTTAAAGTGGTGGCACGGTTGGAGGAGCTCCGCTCCCTCTAACGGGGGACCAGGGTATGATCCCCAGGCAGAGCACGTCTGCAAGGACCATGGGACAGAGAAAGGATGAATACGGTTGCTGCCTGGGTTGGAGTATTTGTTGGGCGTCATTCTGTCTAAATTTTATGGAGGAAAATTAAATAAAAAAACTAAGTAAACCTGGTTGGGGATTAATTTTATCTATGAAGGTGGTATTTTAATACTGGAGTAACATAGACTAATGAAAAATGGGGATTTATGGAAACAAAATTGTAAAATGAATAATGGTGTAGTGGCAGAGATGACGCCCCTGGCCCAGAGAATCCTAGTTCGATTCCCCCCGAGGCATGTGTGTTAAAGTGGTGCCTTGGGGGGCCTGAGTGGACCCAGGCAGCACGGCTGGTTGTAGAGGGAAAAAAAACAAAAGGGGGGAGGGGGAAAGGGGAAAACACGGGGGAGCTGATAAGGAAGACTACATGAGGGTTAGGGTTAGGTTTAGAAGATCTATCTCGATGACTCCCCCGGCTTCGTCCGACGACTGGGCAGTTTGGTCTAGGGTTCAGGGTTTTGATTTTTGTGGCACTGGCCTACTGACCTATTTCGTTCAAACCGGTTGGGAATTTGACAGTGTGGTGATAGTCAGGTTGGTAGAGTACAGCTCCACCATCCCGGGGACCAGGGTTCAATCCCCAGGCAGAGCACAGCAGTCAGGACCGTGGGGCAGAGAAAGGGGCAAGTCAGGACACTCCCCGGGCCTGTCGCAACTGGATGGTGTCATCATTCAGGCCCGTAGGCACAATGGTGTTCATTTTATGGATCCATAATTTTTCTGCCCTCTTTCTCTGCCCAACAGTCCATTGGTCGCTGCTCTCCAAACCTGAGATTATTAGTTTATTGGTGGGGTGTTGCTGGAAATGTTTGACCAGGTGGGTGGTTAATTTGCCTTCCCCAATGTTATACATATGTTGCTTGAGGCGTGTAAGTATTGTATGTTTAGTCTCTCCTATATAGTGTTTATGGCAGGTGGTGCATGTGATGATGTATATTACGTTACTAGTATTAAGGGAGAATGTGCCGAGTGTTGGAAATGCTGTTGTGCTGTGGGGGTTGAATATGAATTTTCTATTTTTGTAATGTGTATTATATTGTATTTGAATGGGGGGTCTATTGTCAGTATATTTAGATTTTATAAGAAGGCTATGGAGATTTTTATTTTTTCTATAGGCGGAAATTGTGTTATGGTTATGGAAAGCCGGATGTATTGTTTGGGTGTGGGAGAAGTTTTGTTTAATAAGGTTATGGAGTCTGGTTGTTTGATGAGAGAATGTAGATATGAATGGAATTAATACGGGTTTGATTTCAGGGTTATTGGGAGGATGATTGGTTGTGGTCTCGGAGAGAGGGTTAGGGTTATGGTTAGGGTTAGGGCCTAGGTTAGGGTTAGGGTTAGGATTAGGGTTTAGGTTCTGGGTTGAGTTAGGGTTAGGGTTAGTAGGGTTAATAGGGTTAGGGTTAGGATTGGGGCCTAGGTTAGGGTTAGGGTTTAGGTTCTGGGTTGGGTTAGGATTAGGATTGGGGCCTAGGTTAGGGTTAGTAGGGTTAGTAGGGTTAGGGTTAGGGCTTAAACTAGGGAGATAGGTGGATGTTATTGTTGGGGGCCCTGTGGTTGGGAGTCCCTCCGAGACCGGAGACTGGGGTGGAGCGTCTGGGTTGTTGGAGCGAGTGAGAGCGAGAGAGGCCAAAGTGCTATTTTTAATGTGGCGGAGGAACCGTTTAGAGTAGCCCCTGTGTCTGAGTGCGGAGAATAGAATTGCAATTGATTCGTGAAGATCTGAGGGTGTCGAAGATAGTCTATAGAAACGGATGATTTGTGATTTTATTAAGCCTTTAAATGTATGTTTCGGATGGTAACTTTTTTTATGTAGTAGTGCGTGTGTATCAGTAGTTTTGAAAAAGACTTTAGTGAGAAGTTTGCGAGGAGCCGAATTAATGGAATTATCAAAAAAAACTGTAGTGTCCAGGAAATTAACATGAGAGGGGTCTATGGTGTATTTTACTTTTATAGATGGGTGGTGGTTATTGAGTGTGTTGATAAAATCAGAAAATAAAGTGATGTCGTGGTGCCAAATGCCAAATATGTCGTCTAAAAAACGGAGATAAAGAAGTGGTTGTCGGGTGCATTTGGCCAATGCCTCTCGCTCCCACTCGCTCATATAGATGTTCGCATATGACGGCGCGTATCTCTGACCCATGGCTGTTCCGTGAATTTGGAGGTATTGTTTGTTATTGAATGTAAAGTCATTATTGTTAAGGCAAATGTCGAGGAGTTCGATTATCTGTTTGTCCGGTCTATTAATGTCGGGATATTTATTAAAGATGGCTGTTATAGCTTTAATGCCTATGTTTGTGTTAATGTTAGTGTATAGGCTGTCTATATCTATTGTAAATAAAAATGACTGGTTTGGAACAACCATGGGTCGGATAAGGTCTATGAAGTGGTATGTATCTTTTATGTAGGCCGGGTGTTTGTTGGAAAGGGGTCCAAGGAAATATTCTATATATTCTGATATATGGTAAGATGTGCTGTTGCAGTCGGAAACTATTGGTCTACCGGGGGGAACTTCATAGGGTATGGTCCAGGTTTGGGGTTCTTTATGTACTTTTGGAAGTAGATAAAAAAGTCTAGGTCGTGGGTGATCGGGGCCAAATAGATAGTGTTTTTGTTTGTGTGTGATGATTTTTTGGTCATATAGATTTTGGATAATATTTCTGAGGAGGGGTTGAGTTTGATTTTGTTGGTCAGACGGGATGAGTTTGTAATGTGTAGTGTTGGATAATAATCTATTTGCCTCCAGTAAATATTGCTGTCTGTCCATTATAACTGTTTTTGATCCTTTGTCAGCTGGTTTTATAATTATATTTGGATTTTTGATGAGTTGTTCTAAGGCCCTGCGCTCCGGTCCCGAGAGGTTGTCTGCCACGTCCCCAGGGGGCCGGTACTGACGCAGGGCCTGTTTGTTCTTTTGCAACAGGGTTATGGTATTTTTGTGTGACTGTTCTATAGTGGGTTCCCAGCTGGATTTATTGGTGAAGGGTATCTGTATGTGTTGTGGTTTATTGAAAAAGTGGCTGATAATTTTGAGGCGTCTATTGTATTGATGTAGGTCCCTATGAAGTTCCTCCCAGTCAAAATGTGTAGGGCGTGGAATGAATGAAAGACCCCTTTCCAATATCTGAATTTGTTCTGCGGTTGGGGTGAATAGTGTAGATAGATTGAGGATATTTGATGTGGAGCTCCACCCCAAATCAGGTGCGGGGTCAGTAAGGGGCGTTATGTTAAGATGTAAGTTGGATGGGACTGTATTTAAGCCCGGTTTGGGTTTTGATGTGATTGTAAATTTAATTGTTGCAACCAGTATTCAAAAATGCGTGTGGCAGTGGCCGGTTTCCAGTGTATATTATCTTGCTCTGTAAAAAAAGTGTCGTGAGGTATTTCGGCTAAAAATGGAAAGTAAGTGGCTATGGTATTGTTAATATATTTAAGATTGTGTTGCTGTTTACTAGTGAGGTTGGCAGAAAAATTAATAATGGGGAAGTAAATGTCAGCATTGGGGAAGGCAAGTTGGGCCTGTTTGTATAGTGCTTTGAGCTGTTTACAAGAGGTCTGCCTGGGGTCCTGATCTTTGTTATTAATACCAATTGAGAGGACGACAATTTTAACCTCTGGAATGGGGATGGCTTTCTCACACAGTTTAAGAAAGTGGTACATATTGGCCCCCGGGTAACTGTCAAGTTGTATTGTGGGATGGTTGTGAGGGGGGATTCGATTTATGTTGGAATCCCCCAGTACCAGGACTGGTTTGCGGCTTTTGATGAACCAGTCCTGGATTTTTCGGTTGGGTCTGGAGATGTGATATGTGGTCTTAAATTTACCTGCTGCGTTGGAGTCGGACTGCAGAGGACTGAATGGAGAGGAGGTGGCACAGGGTCCTGGGGAGCTGTCGTCGGGGGGTGAAGGTGTGCCGGAGTCCGGAGTGGCACAACCGGGAGGCGGAGTCCCCGGGCGCAGTTGTTGAGAGGAGGTCTCAGATACGGTGTTGTGGGCTACATTAGCCTTTATTAAGCCGCTCATCATGTTGGATGACCCTCCTGCTAATGCGGTCGGGGCTGCTTCTTGTCCCATCGTGCCAGTCCGGGCACCGGCAACACCTAGGGGAGAGGAAGGGGGAGAAGAAATGATGTCAGGAACCAAGGAAAACGCATCAGATTCTGTGATGTTGTTGAGCGGGTCCGGTAGCTGGTGGATTTGGGCCTCTATCTGTTGTGTGTGTCTGTTTGGCCTCGATTGTATATTAGTAGTCGGTAAGTCTGGGGTGTTTGGGGATGGAAGTGTCACTGAAGTGTTGGGTCTGGTGAATTTCTGTCGGACGGGGGAAGGGTGGGGATCGGATGTTATTACTCCCGTCTCCTGAGGGACCTGTTTGGGTCCCCAGGAGACTGTTTTTACCTTTGATAGGGAAGGGGTGGGGATGTGTGAGTCTTCAGGGGCTAGTTTAAGCTCCCTGGTGAGACTGGGGGGAGTCAGTTGTGGGTGAGCCCTCTGTGTTTGTAGAGGGCTCTTCTTGAGTATGGGCGGGCGGGGTTGTACGTTCGGGGGGGTGTTATTCTGTGATCTTGATGTAGGTAGATCAAGTCGTGTGTGTTGGTGTAATGGGGTCCTGGTTTGGGGGAGGGGGAAAGTCATGTGTCTGAAAGTCGGGTGTGGGCCATATTGAGTACGTCGAGAAGGTTGTGGTTGTTGAGTGTCCATGGCAGGTACTGTCCGGGGTTGGGTAGGGGTGGGGAGGAGGGGTGTACGATATTGTCGAGTCCTGTGTGGCTGGGATGTCGGTGGGAACTTACCGGAGGCTGGCAGTGATGGAAATTCGTCCTCGTCGGATAATTCTGGGATGGTGGAGAGGGAACTCCCCAACCTGCTCTTGTGTGTGGATAGAGGTTTTTGTTTGTTAATCATGTTGCGGTGTTGTGTGTGTCTGTTCAATGCATGTTCGGTGGCTGTAATTGTGTCTGGCCTGAAGCGTTGCCCGTATCTCCTTCTAGCCCAACCAATGGCTATCTGTAGTGCTGTAGTGTTATGTGTTGTCTGGCTGAGAGTATGTATGGTGTTGGCGTAGTGTTCTTGTAATATAGTCATGTTTGTTTTCATCCAGTGTGTTGTATTGTTTTGTATTTTGTGTCGTGTGGTGTCAGAGGGTGTGGCTGGTTTGATGAATTCTGATAGTCTGTTGACCTGCCGCATCATTCCTGGTGGAAAGGTGTTAGTTGCAAGTGAGTGATCGGTTGTATGTTTATGGTGTATGGCCTGAATTAAACGAAAAAGTTTTTTGGCTGCGGCTCGAGTTTCCGGGTCAGGTGCATGATTGAGTATGTGGGTGGGTGTTGTGTCTGTGTATGTGGTCCTGGGTGTAATGTTGTATTTGTTTTGTGGTGTTGAATGCGTGTTAATTGACATCAGTGGTGGTAGTGTTGTGTGCATGAGCTGTGGTCTGAGCCCTTGGCCACTCGACGCTACGGTCTTAGCTCTGCTAAAAAACATATTTTGATAATCACTGGTGGGGGTTCTTACCCTGGCAGCGTCGGTGAAGGTCTCATGGGGGTCCAACAGTGGGCAGGTTGATCTGCTCCTGGCCGTCCTTTGCCGAGCTGGGGTGCTGGTTTGTTCGGTGAGGTTTTAACAGCTGTGCTCCAGCGAGATGGTCTTTGGCCTCTGGTGCCCTGGTGCCTGGTGGGGACACTGATACAAAAAAGAGGAGGAGCTCCGGTGTGCTCGTCCCAGTGCGAGATAGAGTTTGTCCGGGAGGTCTCCAGAATGTTATTAAAAGTGTTTAACCCACAGAAAAAATGCACCAAAAAGCATGGGTCCAGATATAGTCCCCTGTCACAGTTTCTTAAAAAAGGGGGGGGAAGGAGATCTCAAAAAAGTTTTTGAGAGGAACAAGTAATCTCCATCTCCAAAAGCAAAAAAAAGGGGGGAGGAGAGGAGGTCCTTTTTGTGATATAAAACTGTTTTTTGGAGGAAGACAAGGCCTCGGGCAGAAGCCCCCCAGGATAATCAAAAATTCTAACTTTTAAATAATTAAAAACAAACAATCTCAATAGTTAAAAAGCAAAAAGCTGCTTTAAAACAAGAGATAAAAGATAAAAGATAAAAAAGAGTCTAAGGTGACGTACCGTAGAGTGGTTTTAAAATCCCTGACGTTTCGCAGTGTTTGTTGCTTCTTCAGAGGAGGCTGTTCAGACTGGTAGCTCTGGTGGTTTAAAAGTGTTGGAGGAGGGAAAGTGTGTCCCTCCTCCAAGGCTCAAACCACCTATCAGTTGGTTGTATTTGCAAATTGATCGTTTGTGATTGGGCTAGAAGGGCAGATCCTGTTTGAATTTTGGAGGGAAAATTAGGGTCCCATCTGATTGGTTGCTTTGGGGGGCGGTGGCTAGAAAATATCCAGGTAATTTTATCTGGTGTGTGCTGTTTAACAATAACTATGGCCTCAGGGTTAAGGTCTAGGTTCTGAACGTGGAGGACCTGGGTTCGAATCCCCAGGGTGTCCCACAGGGGGAACGAAACTCATGGAATTCCCCATGAAGGAAATCATCGTTACTTCTACAACGTGAGAATATCTTTGTTGTCTAGGCTGTTAACCAGATGTGGGGGGGATTTTGTTGTGTTTTTCGTATGTTATTCTACACTAGGTTACCTTCCAGCCGGATTGAAGCGCACAAGATTTGAACTGATTGTCTATTTTCTACAATCACTGTGGCAACGGGGATGGACCCAGGACTTTGGCGTGGGGGATCCAAGTTCAAGACTGCCCCAGGACATCAAACAGGGGTCGCTGTTGTTGGGGTTACACGTGAGGGAAGCTGTCCCTCCGTATATAGTTGTTATATTTTTTGTTTAAGGTAAGAAGCTCTTGTGATTGGAAGGTCTATCCATCACTGGGTGGAAAGTCTGTGTGTGTACATGTGCGTGTGTGTGAGTGTGTGTGCGAGAGTGTGTGTGTATATATGTATGTGTGTGTGTGTGTGTGTGTTATTATTTATATGGTTATTGTATTAAACGTATGTTCCAACCGGATTGTTATTTACAGGTCAGTGGCACGGGCGGGGTTAGGTTTGGGTTAGGTTTAGGGTTTAGGGTTCAGGGTTTTGATTTTTGTGGCACTGGCCTACTGACCTATTTCGTTCAAACCGGTTGGGAATTTGACAGTGTGGTGATAGTCAGGTTGGTAGAGTACAGCTCCACCATCCCGGGGACCAGGGTTCAATCCCCAGGCAGAGCACAGCAGTCAGGACCGTGGGGCAGAGAAAGGGGCAAGTCAGGACACTCCCCGGGCCTGTCGCAACTGGATGGTGTCATCATTCAGCCCCGTAGGCACAATGGTGTTCATTTTATGGATCCATAATTTTTCTGCCCTCTTTCTCTGCCCAACAGTCCATTGGTCGCTGCTCTCCAAACCTGAGATTATTAGTTTATTGGTGGGGTGTTGCTGGAAATGTTTGACCAGGTGGGTGGTTAATTTGCCTTCCCCAATGTTATACATATGTTGCTTGAGGCGTGTAAGTATTGTATGTTTAGTCTCTCCTATATAGTGTTTATGGCAGGTGGTGCATGTGATGATGTATATTACGTTACTAGTATTAAGGGAGAATGTGCCGAGTGTTGGAAATGCTGTTGTGCTGTGGGGGTTGAATATGAATTTTCTATTTTTGTAATGTGTATTATATTGTATTTGAATGGGGGGTCTATTGTCAGTATATTTAGATTTTATAAGAAGGCTATGGAGATTTTTATTTTTTCTATAGGCGGAAATTGTGTTATGGTTATGGAAAGCCGGATGTATTGTTTGGGTGTGGGAGAAGTTTTGTTTAATAAGGTTATGGAGTCTGGTTGTTTGATGAGAGAATGTAGATATGAATGGAATTAATACGGGTTTGATTTCAGGGTTATTGGGAGGATGATTGGTTGTGGTCTCGGAGAGCGGGTTAGGGTTATGGTTAGGGTTAGGGCCTAGGTTAGGGTTAGGGTTAGGATTAGGGTTTAGGTTCTGGGTTGAGTTAGGGTTAGGGTTAGTAGGGTTAATAGGGTTAGGGTTAGGATTGGGGCCTAGGTTAGGGTTAGGGTTTAGGTTCTGGGTTGGGTTAGGATTAGGATTGGGGCCTAGGTTAGGGTTAGTAGGGTTAGGGTTAGGGCTTAAACTAGGGAGATAGGTGGATGTTATTGTTGGGGGCCCTGTGGTTGGGAGTCCCTCCGAGACCGGAGACTGGGGTGGAGCGTCTGGGTTGTTAGAGCGAGTGAGAGCGAGAGAGGCCAAAGTGCTATTTTTAATGTGGCGGAGGAACCGTTTAGAGTAGCCCCTGTGTCTGAGTGCGGAGAATAGAATTGCAATTGATTCGTGAAGGTCTGAGGGTGTCGAAGATAGTCTATAGAAACGGATGATTTGTGATTTTATTAAGCCTTTAAATGTATGTTTCGGATGGTAACTTTTTTTATGTAGTAGTGCGTGTGTATCAGTAGTTTTGAAAAAGACTTTAGTGAGAAGTTTGCGAGGAGCCGAATTAATGGAATTATCAAAAAAAACTGTAGTGTCCAGGAAATTAACATGAGAGGGGTCTATGGTGTATTTTACTTTTATAGATGGGTGGTGGTTATTGAGTGTGTTGATAAAATCAGAAAATAAAGTGATGTCGTGGTGCCAAATGCCAAATATGTCGTCTAAAAAACGGAGATAAAGAAGTGGTTGTCGGGTGCATTTGGCCAATGCCTCTCGCTCCCACTCGCTCATATAGATGTTCGCATATGACGGCGCGTATCTCTGACCCATGGCTGTTCCGTGAATTTGGAGGTATTGTTTGTTATTGAATGTAAAGTCATTATTGTTAAGGCAAATGTCGAGGAGTTCGATTATCTGTTTGTCCGGTCTATTAATGTCGGGATATTTATTAAAGATGGCTGTTATAGCTTTAATGCCTATGTTTGTGTTAATGTTAGTGTATAGGCTGTCTATATCTATTGTAAATAAAAATGACTGGTTTGGAACAACCATGGGTCGGATAAGGTCTATGAAGTGGTATGTATCTTTTATGTAGGCCGGGTGTTTGTTGGAAAGGGGTCCAAGGAAATATTCTATATATTCTGATATATGGTAAGATGTGCTGTTGCAGTCGGAAACTATTGGTCTACCGGGGGGAACTTCATAGGGTATGGTCCAGGTTTGGGGTTCTTTATGTACTTTTGGAAGTAGATAAAAAAGTCTAGGTCGTGGGTGATCGGGGCCAAATAGATAGTGTTTTTGTTTGTGTGTGATGATTTTTTGGTCATATAGATTTTGGATAATATTTCTGAGGAGGGGTTGAGTTTGATTTTGTTGGTCAGACGGGATGAGTTTGTAATGTGTAGTGTTGGATAATAATCTATTTGCCTCCAGTAAATATTGCTGTCTGTCCATTATAACTGTTTTTGATCCTTTGTCAGCTGGTTTTATAATTATATTTGGATTTTTGATGAGTTGTTCTAAGGCCCTGCGCTCCGGTCCCGAGAGGTTGTCTGCCACGTCCCCAGGGGGCCGGTACTGACGCAGGGCCTGTTTGTTCTTTTGCAACAGGGTTATGGTATTTTTGTGTGACTGTTCTATAGTGGGTTCCCAGCTGGATTTATTGGTGAAGGGTATCTGTATGTGTTGTGGTTTATTGAAAAAGTGGCTGATAATTTTGAGGCGTCTATTGTATTGATGTAGGTCCCTATGAAGTTCCTCCCAGTCAAAATGTGTAGGGCGTGGAATGAATGAAAGACCCCTTTCCAATATCTGAATTTGTTCTGCGGTTGGGGTGAATAGTGTAGATAGATTGAGGATATTTGATGTGGAGCTCCACCCCAAATCAGGTGCGGGGTCAGTAAGGGGCGTTATGTTAAGATGTAAGTTGGATGGGACTGTATTTAAGCCCGGTTTGGGTTTTGATGTGATTGTAAATTTAATTGTTGCAACCAGTATTCAAAAATGCGTGTGGCAGTGGCCGGTTTCCAGTGTATATTATCTTGCTCTGTAAAAAAAGTGTCGTGAGGTATTTCGGCTAAAAATGGAAAGTAAGTGGCTATGGTATTGTTAATATATTTAAGATTGTGTTGCTGTTTACTAGTGAGGTTGGCAGAAAAATTAATAATGGGGAAGTAAATGTCAGCATTGGGGAAGGCAAGTTGGGCCTGTTTGTATAGTGCTTTGAGCTGTTTACAAGAGGTCTGCCTGGGGTCCTGATCTTTGTTATTAATACCAATTGAGAGGACGACAATTTTAACCTCTGGAATGGGGATGGCTTTCTCACACAGTTTAAGAAAGTGGTACATATTGGCCCCCGGGTAACTGTCAAGTTGTATTGTGGGATGGTTGTGAGGGGGGATTCGATTTATGTTGGAATCCCCCAGTACCAGGACTGGTTTGCGGCTTTTGATGAACCAGTCCTGGATTTTTCGGTTGGGTCTGGAGATGTGATATGTGGTCTTAAATTTACCTGCTGCGTTGGAGTCGGACTGCAGAGGACTGAATGGAGAGGAGGTGGCACAGGGTCCTGGGGAGCTGTCGTCGGGGGGTGAAGGTGTGCCGGAGTCCGGAGTGGCACAACCGGGAGGCGGAGTCCCCGGGCGCAGTTGTTGAGAGGAGGTCTCAGATACGGTGTTGTGGGCTACATTAGCCTTTATTAAGCCGCTCATCATGTTGGATGACCCTCCTGCTAATGCGGTCGGGGCTGCTTCTTGTCCCATCGTGCCAGTCCGGGCACCGGCAACACCTAGGGGAGAGGAAGGGGGAGAAGAAATGATGTCAGGAACCAAGGAAAACGCATCAGATTCTGTGATGTTGTTGAGCGGGTCCGGTAGCTGGTGGATTTGGGCCTCTATCTGTTGTGTGTGTCTGTTTGGCCTCGATTGTATATTAGTAGTCGGTAAGTCTGGGGTGTTTGGGGATGGAAGTGTCACTGAAGTGTTGGGTCTGGTGAATTTCTGTCGGACGGGGGAAGGGTGGGGATCGGATGTTATTACTCCCGTCTCCTGAGGGACCTGTTTGGGTCCCCAGGAGACTGTTTTTACCTTTGATAGGGAAGGGGTGGGGATGTGTGAGTCTTCAGGGGCTAGTTTAAGCTCCCTGGTGAGACTGGGGGGAGTCAGTTGTGGGTGAGCCCTCTGTGTTTGTAGAGGGCTCTTCTTGAGTATGGGCGGGCGGGGTTGTACGTTCGGGGGGGTGTTATTCTGTGATCTTGATGTAGGTAGATCAAGTCGTGTGTGTTGGTGTAATGGGGTCCTGGTTTGGGGGAGGGGGAAAGTCATGTGTCTGAAAGTCGGGTGTGGGCCATATTGAGTACGTCGAGAAGGTTGTGGTTGTTGAGTGTCCATGGCAGGTACTGTCCGGGGTTGGGTAGGGGTGGGGAGGAGGGGTGTACGATATTGTCGAGTCCTGTGTGGCTGGGATGTCGGTGGGAACTTACCGGAGGCTGGCAGTGATGGAAATTCGTCCTCGTCGGATAATTCTGGGATGGTGGAGAGGGAACTCCCCAACCTGCTCTTGTGTGTGGATAGAGGTTTTTGTTTGTTAATCATGTTGCGGTGTTGTGTGTGTCTGTTCAATGCATGTTCGGTGGCTGTAATTGTGTCTGGCCTGAAGCGTTGCCCGTATCTCCTTCTAGCCCAACCAATGGCTATCTGTAGTGCTGTAGTGTTATGTGTTGTCTGGCTGAGAGTATGTATGGTGTTGGCGTAGTGTTCTTGTAATATAGTCATGTTTGTTTTCATCCAGTGTGTTGTATTGTTTTGTATTTTGTGTCGTGTGGTGTCAGAGGGTGTGGCTGGTTTGATGAATTCTGATAGTCTGTTGACCTGCCGCATCATTCCTGGTGGAAAGGTGTTAGTTGCAAGTGAGTGATCGGTTGTATGTTTATGGTGTATGGCCTGAATTAAACGAAAAAGTTTTTTGGCTGCGGCTCGAGTTTCCGGGTCAGGTGCATGATTGAGTATGTGGGTGGGTGTTGTGTCTGTGTATGTGGTCCTGGGTGTAATGTTGTATTTGTTTTGTGGTGTTGAATGCGTGTTAATTGACATCAGTGGTGGTAGTGTTGTGTGCATGAGCTGTGGTCTGAGCCCTTGGCCACTCGACGCTACGGTCTTAGCTCTGCTAAAAAACATATTTTGATAATCACTGGTGGGGGTTCTTACCCTGGCAGCGTCGGTGAAGGTCTCATGGGGGTCCAACAGTGGGCAGGTTGATCTGCTCCTGGCCGTCCTTTGCCGAGCTGGGGTGCTGGTTTGTTCGGTGAGGTTTTAACAGCTGTGCTCCAGCGAGATGGTCTTTGGCCTCTGGTGCCCTGGTGCCTGGTGGGGACACTGATACAAAAAAGAGGAGGAGCTCCGGTGTGCTCGTCCCAGTGCGAGATAGAGTTTGTCCGGGAGGTCTCCAGAATGTTATTAAAAGTGTTTAACCCACAGAAAAAATGCACCAAAAAGCATGGGTCCAGATATAGTCCCCTGTCACAGTTTCTTAAAAAAGGGGGGGGAAGGAGATCTCAAAAAAGTTTTTGAGAGGAACAAGTAATCTCCATCTCCAAAAGCAAAAAAAAGGGGGGAGGAGAGGAGGTCCTTTTTGTGATATAAAACTGTTTTTTGGAGGAAGACAAGGCCTCGGGCAGAAGCCCCCCAGGATAATCAAAAATTCTAACTTTTAAATAATTAAAAACAAACAATCTCAATAGTTAAAAAGCAAAAAGCTGCTTTAAAACAAGAGATAAAAGATAAAAGATAAAAAAGAGTCTAAGGTGACGTACCGTAGAGTGGTTTTAAAATCCCTGACGTTTCGCAGTGTTTGTTGCTTCTTCAGAGGAGGCTGTTCAGACTGGTAGCTCTGGTGGTTTAAAAGTGTTGGAGGAGGGAAAGTGTGTCCCTCCTCCAAGGCTCAAACCACCTATCAGTTGGTTGTATTTGCAAATTGATCGTTTGTGATTGGGCTAGAAGGGCAGATCCTGTTTGAATTTTGGAGGGAAAATTAGGGTCCCATCTGATTGGTTGCTTTGGGGGGCGGTGGCTAGAAAATATCCAGGTAATTTTATCTGGTGTGTGCTGTTTAACAATAACTATGGCCTCAGGGTTAAGGTCTAGGTTCTGAACGTGGAGGACCTGGGTTCGAATCCCCAGGGTGTCCCACAGGGGGAACGAAACTCATGGAATTCCCCATGAAGGAAATCATCGTTACTTCTACAACGTGAGAATATCTTTGTTGTCTAGGCTGTTAACCAGATGTGGGGGGGATTTTGTTGTGTTTTTCGTATGTTATTCTACACTAGGTTACCTTCCAGCCGGATTGAAGCGCACAAGATTTGAACTGATTGTCTATTTTCTACAATCACTGTGGCAACGGGGATGGACCCAGGACTTTGGCGTGGGGGATCCAAGTTCAAGACTGCCCCAGGACATCAAACAGGGGTCGCTGTTGTTGGGGTTACACGTGAGGGAAGCTGTCCCTCCGTATATAGTTGTTATATTTTTTGTTTAAGGTAAGAAGCTCTTGTGATTGGAAGGTCTATCCATCACTGGGTGGAAAGTCTGTGTGTGTACATGTGCGTGTGTGTGAGTGTGTGTGCGAGAGTGTGTGTGTATATATGTATGTGTGTGTGTGTGTGTGTGTTATTATTTATATGGTTATTGTATTAAACGTATGTTCCAACCGGATTGTTATTTACAGGTCAGTGGCACGGGCGGGGTTAGGTTTGGGTTAGGTTTAGGGTTTAGGGTTCAGGGTTTTGATTTTTGTGGCACTGGCCTACTGACCTATTTCGTTCAAACCGGTTGGGAATTTGACAGTGTGGTGATAGTCAGGTTGGTAGAGTACAGCTCCACCATCCCGGGGACCAGGGTTCAATCCCCAGGCAGAGCACAGCAGTCAGGACCGTGGGGCAGAGAAAGGGGCAAGTCAGGACACTCCCCGGGCCTGTCGCAACTGGATGGTGTCATCATTCAGCCCCGTAGGCACAATGGTGTTCATTTTATGGATCCATAATTTTTCTGCCCTCTTTCTCTGCCCAACAGTCCATTGGTCGCTGCTCTCCAAACCTGAGATTATTAGTTTATTGGTGGGGTGTTGCTGGAAATGTTTGACCAGGTGGGTGGTTAATTTGCCTTCCCCAATGTTATACATATGTTGCTTGAGGCGTGTAAGTATTGTATGTTTAGTCTCTCCTATATAGTGTTTATGGCAGGTGGTGCATGTGATGATGTATATTACGTTACTAGTATTAAGGGAGAATGTGCCGAGTGTTGGAAATGCTGTTGTGCTGTGGGGGTTGAATATGAATTTTCTATTTTTGTAATGTGTATTATATTGTATTTGAATGGGGGGTCTATTGTCAGTATATTTAGATTTTATAAGAAGGCTATGGAGATTTTTATTTTTTCTATAGGCGGAAATTGTGTTATGGTTATGGAAAGCCGGATGTATTGTTTGGGTGTGGGAGAAGTTTTGTTTAATAAGGTTATGGAGTCTGGTTGTTTGATGAGAGAATGTAGATATGAATGGAATTAATACGGGTTTGATTTCAGGGTTATTGGGAGGATGATTGGTTGTGGTCTCGGAGAGCGGGTTAGGGTTATGGTTAGGGTTAGGGCCTAGGTTAGGGTTAGGGTTAGGATTAGGGTTTAGGTTCTGGGTTGAGTTAGGGTTAGGGTTAGTAGGGTTAATAGGGTTAGGGTTAGGATTGGGGCCTAGGTTAGGGTTAGGGTTTAGGTTCTGGGTTGGGTTAGGATTAGGATTGGGGCCTAGGTTAGGGTTAGTAGGGTTAGGGTTAGGGCTTAAACTAGGGAGATAGGTGGATGTTATTGTTGGGGGCCCTGTGGTTGGGAGTCCCTCCGAGACCGGAGACTGGGGTGGAGCGTCTGGGTTGTTAGAGCGAGTGAGAGCGAGAGAGGCCAAAGTGCTATTTTTAATGTGGCGGAGGAACCGTTTAGAGTAGCCCCTGTGTCTGAGTGCGGAGAATAGAATTGCAATTGATTCGTGAAGGTCTGAGGGTGTCGAAGATAGTCTATAGAAACGGATGATTTGTGATTTTATTAAGCCTTTAAATGTATGTTTCGGATGGTAACTTTTTTTATGTAGTAGTGCGTGTGTATCAGTAGTTTTGAAAAAGACTTTAGTGAGAAGTTTGCGAGGAGCCGAATTAATGGAATTATCAAAAAAAACTGTAGTGTCCAGGAAATTAACATGAGAGGGGTCTATGGTGTATTTTACTTTTATAGATGGGTGGTGGTTATTGAGTGTGTTGATAAAATCAGAAAATAAAGTGATGTCGTGGTGCCAAATGCCAAATATGTCGTCTAAAAAACGGAGATAAAGAAGTGGTTGTCGGGTGCATTTGGCCAATGCCTCTCGCTCCCACTCGCTCATATAGATGTTCGCATATGACGGCGCGTATCTCTGACCCATGGCTGTTCCGTGAATTTGGAGGTATTGTTTGTTATTGAATGTAAAGTCATTATTGTTAAGGCAAATGTCGAGGAGTTCGATTATCTGTTTGTCCGGTCTATTAATGTCGGGATATTTATTAAAGATGGCTGTTATAGCTTTAATGCCTATGTTTGTGTTAATGTTAGTGTATAGGCTGTCTATATCTATTGTAAATAAAAATGACTGGTTTGGAACAACCATGGGTCGGATAAGGTCTATGAAGTGGTATGTATCTTTTATGTAGGCCGGGTGTTTGTTGGAAAGGGGTCCAAGGAAATATTCTATATATTCTGATATATGGTAAGATGTGCTGTTGCAGTCGGAAACTATTGGTCTACCGGGGGGAACTTCATAGGGTATGGTCCAGGTTTGGGGTTCTTTATGTACTTTTGGAAGTAGATAAAAAAGTCTAGGTCGTGGGTGATCGGGGCCAAATAGATAGTGTTTTTGTTTGTGTGTGATGATTTTTTGGTCATATAGATTTTGGATAATATTTCTGAGGAGGGGTTGAGTTTGATTTTGTTGGTCAGACGGGATGAGTTTGTAATGTGTAGTGTTGGATAATAATCTATTTGCCTCCAGTAAATATTGCTGTCTGTCCATTATAACTGTTTTTGATCCTTTGTCAGCTGGTTTTATAATTATATTTGGATTTTTGATGAGTTGTTCTAAGGCCCTGCGCTCCGGTCCCGAGAGGTTGTCTGCCACGTCCCCAGGGGGCCGGTACTGACGCAGGGCCTGTTTGTTCTTTTGCAACAGGGTTATGGTATTTTTGTGTGACTGTTCTATAGTGGGTTCCCAGCTGGATTTATTGGTGAAGGGTATCTGTATGTGTTGTGGTTTATTGAAAAAGTGGCTGATAATTTTGAGGCGTCTATTGTATTGATGTAGGTCCCTATGAAGTTCCTCCCAGTCAAAATGTGTAGGGCGTGGAATGAATGAAAGACCCCTTTCCAATATCTGAATTTGTTCTGCGGTTGGGGTGAATAGTGTAGATAGATTGAGGATATTTGATGTGGAGCTCCACCCCAAATCAGGTGCGGGGTCAGTAAGGGGCGTTATGTTAAGATGTAAGTTGGATGGGACTGTATTTAAGCCCGGTTTGGGTTTTGATGTGATTGTAAATTTAATTGTTGCAACCAGTATTCAAAAATGCGTGTGGCAGTGGCCGGTTTCCAGTGTATATTATCTTGCTCTGTAAAAAAAGTGTCGTGAGGTATTTCGGCTAAAAATGGAAAGTAAGTGGCTATGGTATTGTTAATATATTTAAGATTGTGTTGCTGTTTACTAGTGAGGTTGGCAGAAAAATTAATAATGGGGAAGTAAATGTCAGCATTGGGGAAGGCAAGTTGGGCCTGTTTGTATAGTGCTTTGAGCTGTTTACAAGAGGTCTGCCTGGGGTCCTGATCTTTGTTATTAATACCAATTGAGAGGACGACAATTTTAACCTCTGGAATGGGGATGGCTTTCTCACACAGTTTAAGAAAGTGGTACATATTGGCCCCCGGGTAACTGTCAAGTTGTATTGTGGGATGGTTGTGAGGGGGGATTCGATTTATGTTGGAATCCCCCAGTACCAGGACTGGTTTGCGGCTTTTGATGAACCAGTCCTGGATTTTTCGGTTGGGTCTGGAGATGTGATATGTGGTCTTAAATTTACCTGCTGCGTTGGAGTCGGACTGCAGAGGACTGAATGGAGAGGAGGTGGCACAGGGTCCTGGGGAGCTGTCGTCGGGGGGTGAAGGTGTGCCGGAGTCCGGAGTGGCACAACCGGGAGGCGGAGTCCCCGGGCGCAGTTGTTGAGAGGAGGTCTCAGATACGGTGTTGTGGGCTACATTAGCCTTTATTAAGCCGCTCATCATGTTGGATGACCCTCCTGCTAATGCGGTCGGGGCTGCTTCTTGTCCCATCGTGCCAGTCCGGGCACCGGCAACACCTAGGGGAGAGGAAGGGGGAGAAGAAATGATGTCAGGAACCAAGGAAAACGCATCAGATTCTGTGATGTTGTTGAGCGGGTCCGGTAGCTGGTGGATTTGGGCCTCTATCTGTTGTGTGTGTCTGTTTGGCCTCGATTGTATATTAGTAGTCGGTAAGTCTGGGGTGTTTGGGGATGGAAGTGTCACTGAAGTGTTGGGTCTGGTGAATTTCTGTCGGACGGGGGAAGGGTGGGGATCGGATGTTATTACTCCCGTCTCCTGAGGGACCTGTTTGGGTCCCCAGGAGACTGTTTTTACCTTTGATAGGGAAGGGGTGGGGATGTGTGAGTCTTCAGGGGCTAGTTTAAGCTCCCTGGTGAGACTGGGGGGAGTCAGTTGTGGGTGAGCCCTCTGTGTTTGTAGAGGGCTCTTCTTGAGTATGGGCGGGCGGGGTTGTACGTTCGGGGGGGTGTTATTCTGTGATCTTGATGTAGGTAGATCAAGTCGTGTGTGTTGGTGTAATGGGGTCCTGGTTTGGGGGAGGGGGAAAGTCATGTGTCTGAAAGTCGGGTGTGGGCCATATTGAGTACGTCGAGAAGGTTGTGGTTGTTGAGTGTCCATGGCAGGTACTGTCCGGGGTTGGGTAGGGGTGGGGAGGAGGGGTGTACGATATTGTCGAGTCCTGTGTGGCTGGGATGTCGGTGGGAACTTACCGGAGGCTGGCAGTGATGGAAATTCGTCCTCGTCGGATAATTCTGGGATGGTGGAGAGGGAACTCCCCAACCTGCTCTTGTGTGTGGATAGAGGTTTTTGTTTGTTAATCATGTTGCGGTGTTGTGTGTGTCTGTTCAATGCATGTTCGGTGGCTGTAATTGTGTCTGGCCTGAAGCGTTGCCCGTATCTCCTTCTAGCCCAACCAATGGCTATCTGTAGTGCTGTAGTGTTATGTGTTGTCTGGCTGAGAGTATGTATGGTGTTGGCGTAGTGTTCTTGTAATATAGTCATGTTTGTTTTCATCCAGTGTGTTGTATTGTTTTGTATTTTGTGTCGTGTGGTGTCAGAGGGTGTGGCTGGTTTGATGAATTCTGATAGTCTGTTGACCTGCCGCATCATTCCTGGTGGAAAGGTGTTAGTTGCAAGTGAGTGATCGGTTGTATGTTTATGGTGTATGGCCTGAATTAAACGAAAAAGTTTTTTGGCTGCGGCTCGAGTTTCCGGGTCAGGTGCATGATTGAGTATGTGGGTGGGTGTTGTGTCTGTGTATGTGGTCCTGGGTGTAATGTTGTATTTGTTTTGTGGTGTTGAATGCGTGTTAATTGACATCAGTGGTGGTAGTGTTGTGTGCATGAGCTGTGGTCTGAGCCCTTGGCCACTCGACGCTACGGTCTTAGCTCTGCTAAAAAACATATTTTGATAATCACTGGTGGGGGTTCTTACCCTGGCAGCGTCGGTGAAGGTCTCATGGGGGTCCAACAGTGGGCAGGTTGATCTGCTCCTGGCCGTCCTTTGCCGAGCTGGGGTGCTGGTTTGTTCGGTGAGGTTTTAACAGCTGTGCTCCAGCGAGATGGTCTTTGGCCTCTGGTGCCCTGGTGCCTGGTGGGGACACTGATACAAAAAAGAGGAGGAGCTCCGGTGTGCTCGTCCCAGTGCGAGATAGAGTTTGTCCGGGAGGTCTCCAGAATGTTATTAAAAGTGTTTAACCCACAGAAAAAATGCACCAAAAAGCATGGGTCCAGATATAGTCCCCTGTCACAGTTTCTTAAAAAAGGGGGGGGAAGGAGATCTCAAAAAAGTTTTTGAGAGGAACAAGTAATCTCCATCTCCAAAAGCAAAAAAAAGGGGGGAGGAGAGGAGGTCCTTTTTGTGATATAAAACTGTTTTTTGGAGGAAGACAAGGCCTCGGGCAGAAGCCCCCCAGGATAATCAAAAATTCTAACTTTTAAATAATTAAAAACAAACAATCTCAATAGTTAAAAAGCAAAAAGCTGCTTTAAAACAAGAGATAAAAGATAAAAGATAAAAAAGAGTCTAAGGTGACGTACCGTAGAGTGGTTTTAAAATCCCTGACGTTTCGCAGTGTTTGTTGCTTCTTCAGAGGAGGCTGTTCAGACTGGTAGCTCTGGTGGTTTAAAAGTGTTGGAGGAGGGAAAGTGTGTCCCTCCTCCAAGGCTCAAACCACCTATCAGTTGGTTGTATTTGCAAATTGATCGTTTGTGATTGGGCTAGAAGGGCAGATCCTGTTTGAATTTTGGAGGGAAAATTAGGGTCCCATCTGATTGGTTGCTTTGGGGGGCGGTGGCTAGAAAATATCCAGGTAATTTTATCTGGTGTGTGCTGTTTAACAATAACTATGGCCTCAGGGTTAAGGTCTAGGTTCTGAACGTGGAGGACCTGGGTTCGAATCCCCAGGGTGTCCCACAGGGGGAACGAAACTCATGGAATTCCCCATGAAGGAAATCATCGTTACTTCTACAACGTGAGAATATCTTTGTTGTCTAGGCTGTTAACCAGATGTGGGGGGGATTTTGTTGTGTTTTTCGTATGTTATTCTACACTAGGTTACCTTCCAGCCGGATTGAAGCGCACAAGATTTGAACTGATTGTCTATTTTCTACAATCACTGTGGCAACGGGGATGGACCCAGGACTTTGGCGTGGGGGATCCAAGTTCAAGACTGCCCCAGGACATCAAACAGGGGTCGCTGTTGTTGGGGTTACACGTGAGGGAAGCTGTCCCTCCGTATATAGTTGTTATATTTTTTGTTTAAGGTAAGAAGCTCTTGTGATTGGAAGGTCTATCCATCACTGGGTGGAAAGTCTGTGTGTGTACATGTGCGTGTGTGTGAGTGTGTGTGCGAGAGTGTGTGTGTATATATGTATGTGTGTGTGTGTGTGTGTGTTATTATTTATATGGTTATTGTATTAAACGTATGTTCCAACCGGATTGTTATTTACAGGTCAGTGGCACGGGCGGGGTTAGGTTTGGGTTAGGTTTAGGGTTTAGGGTTCAGGGTTTTGATTTTTGTGGCACTGGCCTACTGACCTATTTCGTTCAAACCGGTTGGGAATTTGACAGTGTGGTGATAGTCAGGTTGGTAGAGTACAGCTCCACCATCCCGGGGACCAGGGTTCAATCCCCAGGCAGAGCACAGCAGTCAGGACCGTGGGGCAGAGAAAGGGGCAAGTCAGGACACTCCCCGGGCCTGTCGCAACTGGATGGTGTCATCATTCAGCCCCGTAGGCACAATGGTGTTCATTTTATGGATCCATAATTTTTCTGCCCTCTTTCTCTGCCCAACAGTCCATTGGTCGCTGCTCTCCAAACCTGAGATTATTAGTTTATTGGTGGGGTGTTGCTGGAAATGTTTGACCAGGTGGGTGGTTAATTTGCCTTCCCCAATGTTATACATATGTTGCTTGAGGCGTGTAAGTATTGTATGTTTAGTCTCTCCTATATAGTGTTTATGGCAGGTGGTGCATGTGATGATGTATATTACGTTACTAGTATTAAGGGAGAATGTGCCGAGTGTTGGAAATGCTGTTGTGCTGTGGGGGTTGAATATGAATTTTCTATTTTTGTAATGTGTATTATATTGTATTTGAATGGGGGGTCTATTGTCAGTATATTTAGATTTTATAAGAAGGCTATGGAGATTTTTATTTTTTCTATAGGCGGAAATTGTGTTATGGTTATGGAAAGCCGGATGTATTGTTTGGGTGTGGGAGAAGTTTTGTTTAATAAGGTTATGGAGTCTGGTTGTTTGATGAGAGAATGTAGATATGAATGGAATTAATACGGGTTTGATTTCAGGGTTATTGGGAGGATGATTGGTTGTGGTCTCGGAGAGCGGGTTAGGGTTATGGTTAGGGTTAGGGCCTAGGTTAGGGTTAGGGTTAGGATTAGGGTTTAGGTTCTGGGTTGAGTTAGGGTTAGGGTTAGTAGGGTTAATAGGGTTAGGGTTAGGATTGGGGCCTAGGTTAGGGTTAGGGTTTAGGTTCTGGGTTGGGTTAGGATTAGGATTGGGGCCTAGGTTAGGGTTAGTAGGGTTAGGGTTAGGGCTTAAACTAGGGAGATAGGTGGATGTTATTGTTGGGGGCCCTGTGGTTGGGAGTCCCTCCGAGACCGGAGACTGGGGTGGAGCGTCTGGGTTGTTAGAGCGAGTGAGAGCGAGAGAGGCCAAAGTGCTATTTTTAATGTGGCGGAGGAACCGTTTAGAGTAGCCCCTGTGTCTGAGTGCGGAGAATAGAATTGCAATTGATTCGTGAAGGTCTGAGGGTGTCGAAGATAGTCTATAGAAACGGATGATTTGTGATTTTATTAAGCCTTTAAATGTATGTTTCGGATGGTAACTTTTTTTATGTAGTAGTGCGTGTGTATCAGTAGTTTTGAAAAAGACTTTAGTGAGAAGTTTGCGAGGAGCCGAATTAATGGAATTATCAAAAAAAACTGTAGTGTCCAGGAAATTAACATGAGAGGGGTCTATGGTGTATTTTACTTTTATAGATGGGTGGTGGTTATTGAGTGTGTTGATAAAATCAGAAAATAAAGTGATGTCGTGGTGCCAAATGCCAAATATGTCGTCTAAAAAACGGAGATAAAGAAGTGGTTGTCGGGTGCATTTGGCCAATGCCTCTCGCTCCCACTCGCTCATATAGATGTTCGCATATGACGGCGCGTATCTCTGACCCATGGCTGTTCCGTGAATTTGGAGGTATTGTTTGTTATTGAATGTAAAGTCATTATTGTTAAGGCAAATGTCGAGGAGTTCGATTATCTGTTTGTCCGGTCTATTAATGTCGGGATATTTATTAAAGATGGCTGTTATAGCTTTAATGCCTATGTTTGTGTTAATGTTAGTGTATAGGCTGTCTATATCTATTGTAAATAAAAATGACTGGTTTGGAACAACCATGGGTCGGATAAGGTCTATGAAGTGGTATGTATCTTTTATGTAGGCCGGGTGTTTGTTGGAAAGGGGTCCAAGGAAATATTCTATATATTCTGATATATGGTAAGATGTGCTGTTGCAGTCGGAAACTATTGGTCTACCGGGGGGAACTTCATAGGGTATGGTCCAGGTTTGGGGTTCTTTATGTACTTTTGGAAGTAGATAAAAAAGTCTAGGTCGTGGGTGATCGGGGCCAAATAGATAGTGTTTTTGTTTGTGTGTGATGATTTTTTGGTCATATAGATTTTGGATAATATTTCTGAGGAGGGGTTGAGTTTGATTTTGTTGGTCAGACGGGATGAGTTTGTAATGTGTAGTGTTGGATAATAATCTATTTGCCTCCAGTAAATATTGCTGTCTGTCCATTATAACTGTTTTTGATCCTTTGTCAGCTGGTTTTATAATTATATTTGGATTTTTGATGAGTTGTTCTAAGGCCCTGCGCTCCGGTCCCGAGAGGTTGTCTGCCACGTCCCCAGGGGGCCGGTACTGACGCAGGGCCTGTTTGTTCTTTTGCAACAGGGTTATGGTATTTTTGTGTGACTGTTCTATAGTGGGTTCCCAGCTGGATTTATTGGTGAAGGGTATCTGTATGTGTTGTGGTTTATTGAAAAAGTGGCTGATAATTTTGAGGCGTCTATTGTATTGATGTAGGTCCCTATGAAGTTCCTCCCAGTCAAAATGTGTAGGGCGTGGAATGAATGAAAGACCCCTTTCCAATATCTGAATTTGTTCTGCGGTTGGGGTGAATAGTGTAGATAGATTGAGGATATTTGATGTGGAGCTCCACCCCAAATCAGGTGCGGGGTCAGTAAGGGGCGTTATGTTAAGATGTAAGTTGGATGGGACTGTATTTAAGCCCGGTTTGGGTTTTGATGTGATTGTAAATTTAATTGTTGCAACCAGTATTCAAAAATGCGTGTGGCAGTGGCCGGTTTCCAGTGTATATTATCTTGCTCTGTAAAAAAAGTGTCGTGAGGTATTTCGGCTAAAAATGGAAAGTAAGTGGCTATGGTATTGTTAATATATTTAAGATTGTGTTGCTGTTTACTAGTGAGGTTGGCAGAAAAATTAATAATGGGGAAGTAAATGTCAGCATTGGGGAAGGCAAGTTGGGCCTGTTTGTATAGTGCTTTGAGCTGTTTACAAGAGGTCTGCCTGGGGTCCTGATCTTTGTTATTAATACCAATTGAGAGGACGACAATTTTAACCTCTGGAATGGGGATGGCTTTCTCACACAGTTTAAGAAAGTGGTACATATTGGCCCCCGGGTAACTGTCAAGTTGTATTGTGGGATGGTTGTGAGGGGGGATTCGATTTATGTTGGAATCCCCCAGTACCAGGACTGGTTTGCGGCTTTTGATGAACCAGTCCTGGATTTTTCGGTTGGGTCTGGAGATGTGATATGTGGTCTTAAATTTACCTGCTGCGTTGGAGTCGGACTGCAGAGGACTGAATGGAGAGGAGGTGGCACAGGGTCCTGGGGAGCTGTCGTCGGGGGGTGAAGGTGTGCCGGAGTCCGGAGTGGCACAACCGGGAGGCGGAGTCCCCGGGCGCAGTTGTTGAGAGGAGGTCTCAGATACGGTGTTGTGGGCTACATTAGCCTTTATTAAGCCGCTCATCATGTTGGATGACCCTCCTGCTAATGCGGTCGGGGCTGCTTCTTGTCCCATCGTGCCAGTCCGGGCACCGGCAACACCTAGGGGAGAGGAAGGGGGAGAAGAAATGATGTCAGGAACCAAGGAAAACGCATCAGATTCTGTGATGTTGTTGAGCGGGTCCGGTAGCTGGTGGATTTGGGCCTCTATCTGTTGTGTGTGTCTGTTTGGCCTCGATTGTATATTAGTAGTCGGTAAGTCTGGGGTGTTTGGGGATGGAAGTGTCACTGAAGTGTTGGGTCTGGTGAATTTCTGTCGGACGGGGGAAGGGTGGGGATCGGATGTTATTACTCCCGTCTCCTGAGGGACCTGTTTGGGTCCCCAGGAGACTGTTTTTACCTTTGATAGGGAAGGGGTGGGGATGTGTGAGTCTTCAGGGGCTAGTTTAAGCTCCCTGGTGAGACTGGGGGGAGTCAGTTGTGGGTGAGCCCTCTGTGTTTGTAGAGGGCTCTTCTTGAGTATGGGCGGGCGGGGTTGTACGTTCGGGGGGGTGTTATTCTGTGATCTTGATGTAGGTAGATCAAGTCGTGTGTGTTGGTGTAATGGGGTCCTGGTTTGGGGGAGGGGGAAAGTCATGTGTCTGAAAGTCGGGTGTGGGCCATATTGAGTACGTCGAGAAGGTTGTGGTTGTTGAGTGTCCATGGCAGGTACTGTCCGGGGTTGGGTAGGGGTGGGGAGGAGGGGTGTACGATATTGTCGAGTCCTGTGTGGCTGGGATGTCGGTGGGAACTTACCGGAGGCTGGCAGTGATGGAAATTCGTCCTCGTCGGATAATTCTGGGATGGTGGAGAGGGAACTCCCCAACCTGCTCTTGTGTGTGGATAGAGGTTTTTGTTTGTTAATCATGTTGCGGTGTTGTGTGTGTCTGTTCAATGCATGTTCGGTGGCTGTAATTGTGTCTGGCCTGAAGCGTTGCCCGTATCTCCTTCTAGCCCAACCAATGGCTATCTGTAGTGCTGTAGTGTTATGTGTTGTCTGGCTGAGAGTATGTATGGTGTTGGCGTAGTGTTCTTGTAATATAGTCATGTTTGTTTTCATCCAGTGTGTTGTATTGTTTTGTATTTTGTGTCGTGTGGTGTCAGAGGGTGTGGCTGGTTTGATGAATTCTGATAGTCTGTTGACCTGCCGCATCATTCCTGGTGGAAAGGTGTTAGTTGCAAGTGAGTGATCGGTTGTATGTTTATGGTGTATGGCCTGAATTAAACGAAAAAGTTTTTTGGCTGCGGCTCGAGTTTCCGGGTCAGGTGCATGATTGAGTATGTGGGTGGGTGTTGTGTCTGTGTATGTGGTCCTGGGTGTAATGTTGTATTTGTTTTGTGGTGTTGAATGCGTGTTAATTGACATCAGTGGTGGTAGTGTTGTGTGCATGAGCTGTGGTCTGAGCCCTTGGCCACTCGACGCTACGGTCTTAGCTCTGCTAAAAAACATATTTTGATAATCACTGGTGGGGGTTCTTACCCTGGCAGCGTCGGTGAAGGTCTCATGGGGGTCCAACAGTGGGCAGGTTGATCTGCTCCTGGCCGTCCTTTGCCGAGCTGGGGTGCTGGTTTGTTCGGTGAGGTTTTAACAGCTGTGCTCCAGCGAGATGGTCTTTGGCCTCTGGTGCCCTGGTGCCTGGTGGGGACACTGATACAAAAAAGAGGAGGAGCTCCGGTGTGCTCGTCCCAGTGCGAGATAGAGTTTGTCCGGGAGGTCTCCAGAATGTTATTAAAAGTGTTTAACCCACAGAAAAAATGCACCAAAAAGCATGGGTCCAGATATAGTCCCCTGTCACAGTTTCTTAAAAAAGGGGGGGGAAGGAGATCTCAAAAAAGTTTTTGAGAGGAACAAGTAATCTCCATCTCCAAAAGCAAAAAAAAGGGGGGAGGAGAGGAGGTCCTTTTTGTGATATAAAACTGTTTTTTGGAGGAAGACAAGGCCTCGGGCAGAAGCCCCCCAGGATAATCAAAAATTCTAACTTTTAAATAATTAAAAACAAACAATCTCAATAGTTAAAAAGCAAAAAGCTGCTTTAAAACAAGAGATAAAAGATAAAAGATAAAAAAGAGTCTAAGGTGACGTACCGTAGAGTGGTTTTAAAATCCCTGACGTTTCGCAGTGTTTGTTGCTTCTTCAGAGGAGGCTGTTCAGACTGGTAGCTCTGGTGGTTTAAAAGTGTTGGAGGAGGGAAAGTGTGTCCCTCCTCCAAGGCTCAAACCACCTATCAGTTGGTTGTATTTGCAAATTGATCGTTTGTGATTGGGCTAGAAGGGCAGATCCTGTTTGAATTTTGGAGGGAAAATTAGGGTCCCATCTGATTGGTTGCTTTGGGGGGCGGTGGCTAGAAAATATCCAGGTAATTTTATCTGGTGTGTGCTGTTTAACAATAACTATGGCCTCAGGGTTAAGGTCTAGGTTCTGAACGTGGAGGACCTGGGTTCGAATCCCCAGGGTGTCCCACAGGGGGAACGAAACTCATGGAATTCCCCATGAAGGAAATCATCGTTACTTCTACAACGTGAGAATATCTTTGTTGTCTAGGCTGTTAACCAGATGTGGGGGGGATTTTGTTGTGTTTTTCGTATGTTATTCTACACTAGGTTACCTTCCAGCCGGATTGAAGCGCACAAGATTTGAACTGATTGTCTATTTTCTACAATCACTGTGGCAACGGGGATGGACCCAGGACTTTGGCGTGGGGGATCCAAGTTCAAGACTGCCCCAGGACATCAAACAGGGGTCGCTGTTGTTGGGGTTACACGTGAGGGAAGCTGTCCCTCCGTATATAGTTGTTATATTTTTTGTTTAAGGTAAGAAGCTCTTGTGATTGGAAGGTCTATCCATCACTGGGTGGAAAGTCTGTGTGTGTACATGTGCGTGTGTGTGAGTGTGTGTGCGAGAGTGTGTGTGTATATATGTATGTGTGTGTGTGTGTGTGTGTTATTATTTATATGGTTATTGTATTAAACGTATGTTCCAACCGGATTGTTATTTACAGGTCAGTGGCACGGGCGGGGTTAGGTTTGGGTTAGGTTTAGGGTTTAGGGTTCAGGGTTTTGATTTTTGTGGCACTGGCCTACTGACCTATTTCGTTCAAACCGGTTGGGAATTTGACAGTGTGGTGATAGTCAGGTTGGTAGAGTACAGCTCCACCATCCCGGGGACCAGGGTTCAATCCCCAGGCAGAGCACAGCAGTCAGGACCGTGGGGCAGAGAAAGGGGCAAGTCAGGACACTCCCCGGGCCTGTCGCAACTGGATGGTGTCATCATTCAGCCCCGTAGGCACAATGGTGTTCATTTTATGGATCCATAATTTTTCTGCCCTCTTTCTCTGCCCAACAGTCCATTGGTCGCTGCTCTCCAAACCTGAGATTATTAGTTTATTGGTGGGGTGTTGCTGGAAATGTTTGACCAGGTGGGTGGTTAATTTGCCTTCCCCAATGTTATACATATGTTGCTTGAGGCGTGTAAGTATTGTATGTTTAGTCTCTCCTATATAGTGTTTATGGCAGGTGGTGCATGTGATGATGTATATTACGTTACTAGTATTAAGGGAGAATGTGCCGAGTGTTGGAAATGCTGTTGTGCTGTGGGGGTTGAATATGAATTTTCTATTTTTGTAATGTGTATTATATTGTATTTGAATGGGGGGTCTATTGTCAGTATATTTAGATTTTATAAGAAGGCTATGGAGATTTTTATTTTTTCTATAGGCGGAAATTGTGTTATGGTTATGGAAAGCCGGATGTATTGTTTGGGTGTGGGAGAAGTTTTGTTTAATAAGGTTATGGAGTCTGGTTGTTTGATGAGAGAATGTAGATATGAATGGAATTAATACGGGTTTGATTTCAGGGTTATTGGGAGGATGATTGGTTGTGGTCTCGGAGAGCGGGTTAGGGTTATGGTTAGGGTTAGGGCCTAGGTTAGGGTTAGGGTTAGGATTAGGGTTTAGGTTCTGGGTTGAGTTAGGGTTAGGGTTAGTAGGGTTAATAGGGTTAGGGTTAGGATTGGGGCCTAGGTTAGGGTTAGGGTTTAGGTTCTGGGTTGGGTTAGGATTAGGATTGGGGCCTAGGTTAGGGTTAGTAGGGTTAGGGTTAGGGCTTAAACTAGGGAGATAGGTGGATGTTATTGTTGGGGGCCCTGTGGTTGGGAGTCCCTCCGAGACCGGAGACTGGGGTGGAGCGTCTGGGTTGTTAGAGCGAGTGAGAGCGAGAGAGGCCAAAGTGCTATTTTTAATGTGGCGGAGGAACCGTTTAGAGTAGCCCCTGTGTCTGAGTGCGGAGAATAGAATTGCAATTGATTCGTGAAGGTTAGGGTTAGGGTTAGGGTTAGGGTTAGGGTTAGGGTTAGGGTTTAGGGGTTAGGGTTAGGGTTAGGGTTAGGGTTAGGGGTTAGGGGTTAGGGGTTAGGGGTTAGGGTTAGGGTTAGGGTTAGGGTTAGGTTAGGTTTAGGGTTTAGGGTTCAGGGTTTTGATTTTTGTGGCACTGGCCTACTGACCTATTTCGTTCAAACCGGTTGGGAATTTGACAGTGTGGTGATAGTCAGGTTGGTAGAGTACAGCTCCACCATCCCGGGGACCAGGGTTCAATCCCCAGGCAGAGCACAGCAGTCAGGACCGTGGGGCAGAGAAAGGGGCAAGTCAGGACACTCCCCGGGCCTGTCGCAACTGGATGGTGTCATCATTCAGCCCCGTAGGCACAATGGTGTTCATTTTATGGATCCATAATTTTTCTGCCCTCTTTCTCTGCCCAACAGTCCATTGGTCGCTGCTCTCCAAACCTGAGATTATTAGTTTATTGGTGGGGTGTTGCTGGAAATGTTTGACCAGGTGGGTGGTTAATTTGCCTTCCCCAATGTTATACATATGTTGCTTGAGGCGTGTAAGTATTGTATGTTTAGTCTCTCCTATATAGTGTTTATGGCAGGTGGTGCATGTGATGATGTATATTACGTTACTAGTATTAAGGGAGAATGTGCCGAGTGTTGGAAATGCTGTTGTGCTGTGGGGGTTGAATATGAATTTTCTATTTTTGTAATGTGTATTATATTGTATTTGAATGGGGGGTCTATTGTCAGTATATTTAGATTTTATAAGAAGGCTATGGAGATTTTTATTTTTTCTATAGGCGGAAATTGTGTTATGGTTATGGAAAGCCGGATGTATTGTTTGGGTGTGGGAGAAGTTTTGTTTAATAAGGTTATGGAGTCTGGTTGTTTGATGAGAGAATGTAGATATGAATGGAATTAATACGGGTTTGATTTCAGGGTTATTGGGAGGATGATTGGTTGTGGTCTCGGAGAGCGGGTTAGGGTTATGGTTAGGGTTAGGGCCTAGGTTAGGGTTAGGGTTAGGATTAGGGTTTAGGTTCTGGGTTGAGTTAGGGTTAGGGTTAGTAGGGTTAATAGGGTTAGGGTTAGGATTGGGGCCTAGGTTAGGGTTAGGGTTTAGGTTCTGGGTTGGGTTAGGATTAGGATTGGGGCCTAGGTTAGGGTTAGTAGGGTTAGGGTTAGGGCTTAAACTAGGGAGATAGGTGGATGTTATTGTTGGGGGCCCTGTGGTTGGGAGTCCCTCCGAGACCGGAGACTGGGGTGGAGCGTCTGGGTTGTTAGAGCGAGTGAGAGCGAGAGAGGCCAAAGTGCTATTTTTAATGTGGCGGAGGAACCGTTTAGAGTAGCCCCTGTGTCTGAGTGCGGAGAATAGAATTGCAATTGATTCGTGAAGGTCTGAGGGTGTCGAAGATAGTCTATAGAAACGGATGATTTGTGATTTTATTAAGCCTTTAAATGTATGTTTCGGATGGTAACTTTTTTTATGTAGTAGTGCGTGTGTATCAGTAGTTTTGAAAAAGACTTTAGTGAGAAGTTTGCGAGGAGCCGAATTAATGGAATTATCAAAAAAAACTGTAGTGTCCAGGAAATTAACATGAGAGGGGTCTATGGTGTATTTTACTTTTATAGATGGGTGGTGGTTATTGAGTGTGTTGATAAAATCAGAAAATAAAGTGATGTCGTGGTGCCAAATGCCAAATATGTCGTCTAAAAAACGGAGATAAAGAAGTGGTTGTCGGGTGCATTTGGCCAATGCCTCTCGCTCCCACTCGCTCATATAGATGTTCGCATATGACGGCGCGTATCTCTGACCCATGGCTGTTCCGTGAATTTGGAGGTATTGTTTGTTATTGAATGTAAAGTCATTATTGTTAAGGCAAATGTCGAGGAGTTCGATTATCTGTTTGTCCGGTCTATTAATGTCGGGATATTTATTAAAGATGGCTGTTATAGCTTTAATGCCTATGTTTGTGTTAATGTTAGTGTATAGGCTGTCTATATCTATTGTAAATAAAAATGACTGGTTTGGAACAACCATGGGTCGGATAAGGTCTATGAAGTGGTATGTATCTTTTATGTAGGCCGGGTGTTTGTTGGAAAGGGGTCCAAGGAAATATTCTATATATTCTGATATATGGTAAGATGTGCTGTTGCAGTCGGAAACTATTGGTCTACCGGGGGGAACTTCATAGGGTATGGTCCAGGTTTGGGGTTCTTTATGTACTTTTGGAAGTAGATAAAAAAGTCTAGGTCGTGGGTGATCGGGGCCAAATAGATAGTGTTTTTGTTTGTGTGTGATGATTTTTTGGTCATATAGATTTTGGATAATATTTCTGAGGAGGGGTTGAGTTTGATTTTGTTGGTCAGACGGGATGAGTTTGTAATGTGTAGTGTTGGATAATAATCTATTTGCCTCCAGTAAATATTGCTGTCTGTCCATTATAACTGTTTTTGATCCTTTGTCAGCTGGTTTTATAATTATATTTGGATTTTTGATGAGTTGTTCTAAGGCCCTGCGCTCCGGTCCCGAGAGGTTGTCTGCCACGTCCCCAGGGGGCCGGTACTGACGCAGGGCCTGTTTGTTCTTTTGCAACAGGGTTATGGTATTTTTGTGTGACTGTTCTATAGTGGGTTCCCAGCTGGATTTATTGGTGAAGGGTATCTGTATGTGTTGTGGTTTATTGAAAAAGTGGCTGATAATTTTGAGGCGTCTATTGTATTGATGTAGGTCCCTATGAAGTTCCTCCCAGTCAAAATGTGTAGGGCGTGGAATGAATGAAAGACCCCTTTCCAATATCTGAATTTGTTCTGCGGTTGGGGTGAATAGTGTAGATAGATTGAGGATATTTGATGTGGAGCTCCACCCCAAATCAGGTGCGGGGTCAGTAAGGGGCGTTATGTTAAGATGTAAGTTGGATGGGACTGTATTTAAGCCCGGTTTGGGTTTTGATGTGATTGTAAATTTAATTGTTGCAACCAGTATTCAAAAATGCGTGTGGCAGTGGCCGGTTTCCAGTGTATATTATCTTGCTCTGTAAAAAAAGTGTCGTGAGGTATTTCGGCTAAAAATGGAAAGTAAGTGGCTATGGTATTGTTAATATATTTAAGATTGTGTTGCTGTTTACTAGTGAGGTTGGCAGAAAAATTAATAATGGGGAAGTAAATGTCAGCATTGGGGAAGGCAAGTTGGGCCTGTTTGTATAGTGCTTTGAGCTGTTTACAAGAGGTCTGCCTGGGGTCCTGATCTTTGTTATTAATACCAATTGAGAGGACGACAATTTTAACCTCTGGAATGGGGATGGCTTTCTCACACAGTTTAAGAAAGTGGTACATATTGGCCCCCGGGTAACTGTCAAGTTGTATTGTGGGATGGTTGTGAGGGGGGATTCGATTTATGTTGGAATCCCCCAGTACCAGGACTGGTTTGCGGCTTTTGATGAACCAGTCCTGGATTTTTCGGTTGGGTCTGGAGATGTGATATGTGGTCTTAAATTTACCTGCTGCGTTGGAGTCGGACTGCAGAGGACTGAATGGAGAGGAGGTGGCACAGGGTCCTGGGGAGCTGTCGTCGGGGGGTGAAGGTGTGCCGGAGTCCGGAGTGGCACAACCGGGAGGCGGAGTCCCCGGGCGCAGTTGTTGAGAGGAGGTCTCAGATACGGTGTTGTGGGCTACATTAGCCTTTATTAAGCCGCTCATCATGTTGGATGACCCTCCTGCTAATGCGGTCGGGGCTGCTTCTTGTCCCATCGTGCCAGTCCGGGCACCGGCAACACCTAGGGGAGAGGAAGGGGGAGAAGAAATGATGTCAGGAACCAAGGAAAACGCATCAGATTCTGTGATGTTGTTGAGCGGGTCCGGTAGCTGGTGGATTTGGGCCTCTATCTGTTGTGTGTGTCTGTTTGGCCTCGATTGTATATTAGTAGTCGGTAAGTCTGGGGTGTTTGGGGATGGAAGTGTCACTGAAGTGTTGGGTCTGGTGAATTTCTGTCGGACGGGGGAAGGGTGGGGATCGGATGTTATTACTCCCGTCTCCTGAGGGACCTGTTTGGGTCCCCAGGAGACTGTTTTTACCTTTGATAGGGAAGGGGTGGGGATGTGTGAGTCTTCAGGGGCTAGTTTAAGCTCCCTGGTGAGACTGGGGGGAGTCAGTTGTGGGTGAGCCCTCTGTGTTTGTAGAGGGCTCTTCTTGAGTATGGGCGGGCGGGGTTGTACGTTCGGGGGGGTGTTATTCTGTGATCTTGATGTAGGTAGATCAAGTCGTGTGTGTTGGTGTAATGGGGTCCTGGTTTGGGGGAGGGGGAAAGTCATGTGTCTGAAAGTCGGGTGTGGGCCATATTGAGTACGTCGAGAAGGTTGTGGTTGTTGAGTGTCCATGGCAGGTACTGTCCGGGGTTGGGTAGGGGTGGGGAGGAGGGGTGTACGATATTGTCGAGTCCTGTGTGGCTGGGATGTCGGTGGGAACTTACCGGAGGCTGGCAGTGATGGAAATTCGTCCTCGTCGGATAATTCTGGGATGGTGGAGAGGGAACTCCCCAACCTGCTCTTGTGTGTGGATAGAGGTTTTTGTTTGTTAATCATGTTGCGGTGTTGTGTGTGTCTGTTCAATGCATGTTCGGTGGCTGTAATTGTGTCTGGCCTGAAGCGTTGCCCGTATCTCCTTCTAGCCCAACCAATGGCTATCTGTAGTGCTGTAGTGTTATGTGTTGTCTGGCTGAGAGTATGTATGGTGTTGGCGTAGTGTTCTTGTAATATAGTCATGTTTGTTTTCATCCAGTGTGTTGTATTGTTTTGTATTTTGTGTCGTGTGGTGTCAGAGGGTGTGGCTGGTTTGATGAATTCTGATAGTCTGTTGACCTGCCGCATCATTCCTGGTGGAAAGGTGTTAGTTGCAAGTGAGTGATCGGTTGTATGTTTATGGTGTATGGCCTGAATTAAACGAAAAAGTTTTTTGGCTGCGGCTCGAGTTTCCGGGTCAGGTGCATGATTGAGTATGTGGGTGGGTGTTGTGTCTGTGTATGTGGTCCTGGGTGTAATGTTGTATTTGTTTTGTGGTGTTGAATGCGTGTTAATTGACATCAGTGGTGGTAGTGTTGTGTGCATGAGCTGTGGTCTGAGCCCTTGGCCACTCGACGCTACGGTCTTAGCTCTGCTAAAAAACATATTTTGATAATCACTGGTGGGGGTTCTTACCCTGGCAGCGTCGGTGAAGGTCTCATGGGGGTCCAACAGTGGGCAGGTTGATCTGCTCCTGGCCGTCCTTTGCCGAGCTGGGGTGCTGGTTTGTTCGGTGAGGTTTTAACAGCTGTGCTCCAGCGAGATGGTCTTTGGCCTCTGGTGCCCTGGTGCCTGGTGGGGACACTGATACAAAAAAGAGGAGGAGCTCCGGTGTGCTCGTCCCAGTGCGAGATAGAGTTTGTCCGGGAGGTCTCCAGAATGTTATTAAAAGTGTTTAACCCACAGAAAAAATGCACCAAAAAGCATGGGTCCAGATATAGTCCCCTGTCACAGTTTCTTAAAAAAGGGGGGGGAAGGAGATCTCAAAAAAGTTTTTGAGAGGAACAAGTAATCTCCATCTCCAAAAGCAAAAAAAAGGGGGGAGGAGAGGAGGTCCTTTTTGTGATATAAAACTGTTTTTTGGAGGAAGACAAGGCCTCGGGCAGAAGCCCCCCAGGATAATCAAAAATTCTAACTTTTAAATAATTAAAAACAAACAATCTCAATAGTTAAAAAGCAAAAAGCTGCTTTAAAACAAGAGATAAAAGATAAAAGATAAAAAAGAGTCTAAGGTGACGTACCGTAGAGTGGTTTTAAAATCCCTGACGTTTCGCAGTGTTTGTTGCTTCTTCAGAGGAGGCTGTTCAGACTGGTAGCTCTGGTGGTTTAAAAGTGTTGGAGGAGGGAAAGTGTGTCCCTCCTCCAAGGCTCAAACCACCTATCAGTTGGTTGTATTTGCAAATTGATCGTTTGTGATTGGGCTAGAAGGGCAGATCCTGTTTGAATTTTGGAGGGAAAATTAGGGTCCCATCTGATTGGTTGCTTTGGGGGGCGGTGGCTAGAAAATATCCAGGTAATTTTATCTGGTGTGTGCTGTTTAACAATAACTATGGCCTCAGGGTTAAGGTCTAGGTTCTGAACGTGGAGGACCTGGGTTCGAATCCCCAGGGTGTCCCACAGGGGGAACGAAACTCATGGAATTCCCCATGAAGGAAATCATCGTTACTTCTACAACGTGAGAATATCTTTGTTGTCTAGGCTGTTAACCAGATGTGGGGGGGATTTTGTTGTGTTTTTCGTATGTTATTCTACACTAGGTTACCTTCCAGCCGGATTGAAGCGCACAAGATTTGAACTGATTGTCTATTTTCTACAATCACTGTGGCAACGGGGATGGACCCAGGACTTTGGCGTGGGGGATCCAAGTTCAAGACTGCCCCAGGACATCAAACAGGGGTCGCTGTTGTTGGGGTTACACGTGAGGGAAGCTGTCCCTCCGTATATAGTTGTTATATTTTTTGTTTAAGGTAAGAAGCTCTTGTGATTGGAAGGTCTATCCATCACTGGGTGGAAAGTCTGTGTGTGTACATGTGCGTGTGTGTGAGTGTGTGTGCGAGAGTGTGTGTGTATATATGTATGTGTGTGTGTGTGTGTGTGTTATTATTTATATGGTTATTGTATTAAACGTATGTTCCAACCGGATTGTTATTTACAGGTCAGTGGCACGGGCGGGGTTAGGTTTGGGTTAGGTTTAGGGTTTAGGGTTCAGGGTTTTGATTTTTGTGGCACTGGCCTACTGACCTATTTCGTTCAAACCGGTTGGGAATTTGACAGTGTGGTGATAGTCAGGTTGGTAGAGTACAGCTCCACCATCCCGGGGACCAGGGTTCAATCCCCAGGCAGAGCACAGCAGTCAGGACCGTGGGGCAGAGAAAGGGGCAAGTCAGGACACTCCCCGGGCCTGTCGCAACTGGATGGTGTCATCATTCAGCCCCGTAGGCACAATGGTGTTCATTTTATGGATCCATAATTTTTCTGCCCTCTTTCTCTGCCCAACAGTCCATTGGTCGCTGCTCTCCAAACCTGAGATTATTAGTTTATTGGTGGGGTGTTGCTGGAAATGTTTGACCAGGTGGGTGGTTAATTTGCCTTCCCCAATGTTACATGTGCGTGTGTGTGAGTGTGTGTGCGAGAGTGTGTGTGTATATATGTATGTGTGTGTGTGTGTGTGTGTTATTATTTATATGGTTATTGTATTAAACGTATGTTCCAACCGGATTGTTATTTACAGGTCAGTGGCACGGGCGGGGTTAGGTTTGGGTTAGGTTTAGGGTTTAGGGTTCAGGGTTTTGATTTTTGTGGCACTGGCCTACTGACCTATTTCGTTCAAACCGGTTGGGAATTTGACAGTGTGGTGATAGTCAGGTTGGTAGAGTACAGCTCCACCATCCCGGGGACCAGGGTTCAATCCCCAGGCAGAGCACAGCAGTCAGGACCGTGGGGCAGAGAAAGGGGCAAGTCAGGACACTCCCCGGGCCTGTCGCAACTGGATGGTGTCATCATTCAGCCCCGTAGGCTTTTCATCATTCAGCCCCGTAGGCTGGGTTAGGGTTAGGGTTAGGGTTAGGGTTAGGTGAGGGGAAAATGAACCCACCTCCTTTAAAAAGGTGGTGGGGAGTGCACGGTCCTTCACTCCAGGGGGCTCCCTGGTCCCCATTTGTCACAGGTCCTGTGCTCTCAAACTAATACATAGGCTTATACACTGTGTTATTACACATACGTAGACTCTCAAAAAACAACGAACTATATACAAATATACAAATTAAGGCTTAGGTCTCTCCTCTCGTCCGAGGGAGGGTTCGTTGCTTGGTCAGGTAAGTATCAGGTAAGTCAAATTTAGCTTTTTCATAGTCTGGCCCTGTCGCGACGTTTCGGAATCTTTTGTTCCTTCTTCAGGCAAGGGCAGGTAAGTCAGTCAATTTGGATTCAGTCTGTAAGTCATCCCCAAGGTGGGTCTCTGTGAGAGCTTGTTGTTTAGCTCCTTCTCCGGTGGATCGTCATGTCAGTCTGAGACCGGAGAGGGCATCGCACCCATTTATAAATCCCATCTAGCTCCTCCCCTTTGCAGAATTTCCCATTTCTGAATTTCCCAGTTCCTTGGCATCACAGTTTTAGCTTTTTCACAATCAATCCTTATGCTTTTGTTGTGTGGCCAGATTAATAGCTCCAGTTATATTTATTTGGGATTTCTTTTGAATCACCTATATAACCATACTACACTAAGTTGGGTGGGGTATTTTTAGGGTATTTTTCCTCCTTTTACTTCCCAATTAAAGATTTTCAAACCATTCTTGTGTGGAGTCTTCGTTTAGTCTCAACAACAAAGCATTTTGGGTGAAGTTAATACAGCTTAAAAATGCCCTGCTTAGGGTTAAAGGTTAGGTTCAGGCAAGGGGTCTTGTGGTTAGGTTTAGAATAGAGGGTCCCTGATTAGGGATAGGGGTTTCTGACTAGGAGTCATGAAAAGCACAGGATTGCTGGACTGAGGACCAGGAAACGAGAACCTGGAGGAGGCACTGGCGGGTTAGGTGAGGGGAAAATGAACCCACCTCCTTTAAAAAGGTGGTGGGGAGTGCACGGTCCTTCACTCCAGGGGGCTCCCTGGTCCCCATTTGTCACAGGTCCTGTGCTCTCAAACTAATACATAGGCTTATACACTGTGTTATTACACATACGTAGACTCTCAAAAAACAACGAACTATATACAAATATACAAATTAAGGCTTAGGTCTCTCCTCTCGTCCGAGGGAGGGTTCGTTGCTTGGTCAGGTAAGTATCAGGTAAGTCAAATTTAGCTTTTTCATAGTCTGGCCCTGTCGCGACGTTTCGGAATCTTTTGTTCCTTCTTCAGGCAAGGGCAGGTAAGTCAGTCAATTTGGATTCAGTCTGTAAGTCATCCCCAAGGTGGGTCTCTGTGAGAGCTTGTTGTTTAGCTCCTTCTCCGGTGGATCGTCATGTCAGTCTGAGACCGGAGAGGGCATCGCACCCATTTATAAATCCCATCTAGCTCCTCCCCTTTGCAGAATTTCCCATTTCTGAATTTCCCAGTTCCTTGGCATCACAGTTTTAGCTTTTTCACAATCAATCCTTATGCTTTTGTTGTGTGGCCAGATTAATAGCTCCAGTTATATTTATTTGGGATTTCTTTTGAATCACCTATATAACCATACTACACTAAGTTGGGTGGGGTATTTTTAGGGTATTTTTCCTCCTTTTACTTCCCAATTAAAGATTTTCAAACCATTCTTGTGTGGAGTCTTCGTTTAGTCTCAACAACAAAGCATTTTGGGTGAAGTTAATACAGCTTAAAAATGCCCTGCTTAGGGTTAAAGGTTAGGTTCAGGCAAGGGGTCTTGTGGTTAGGTTTAGAATAGAGGGTCCCTGATTAGGGATAGGGGTTTCTGACTAGGAGTCATGAAAAGCACAGGATTGCTGGACTGAGGACCAGGAAACGAGAACCTGGAGGAGGCACTGGCGGGTTAGGTGAGGGGAAAATGAACCCACCTCCTTTAAAAAGGTGGTGGGGAGTGCACGGTCCTTCACTCCAGGGGGCTCCCTGGTCCCCATTTGTCACAGGTCCTGTGCTCTCAAACTAATACATAGGCTTATACACTGTGTTATTACACATACGTAGACTCTCAAAAAACAACGAACTATATACAAATATACAAATTAAGGCTTAGGTCTCTCCTCTCGTCCGAGGGAGGGTTCGTTGCTTGGTCAGGTAAGTATCAGGTAAGTCAAATTTAGCTTTTTCATAGTCTGGCCCTGTCGCGACGTTTCGGAATCTTTTGTTCCTTCTTCAGGCAAGGGCAGGTAAGTCAGTCAATTTGGATTCAGTCTGTAAGTCATCCCCAAGGTGGGTCTCTGTGAGAGCTTGTTGTTTAGCTCCTTCTCCGGTGGATCGTCATGTCAGTCTGAGACCGGAGAGGGCATCGCACCCATTTATAAATCCCATCTAGCTCCTCCCCTTTGCAGAATTTCCCATTTCTGAATTTCCCAGTTCCTTGGCATCACAGTTTTAGCTTTTTCACAATCAATCCTTATGCTTTTGTTGTGTGGCCAGATTAATAGCTCCAGTTATATTTATTTGGGATTTCTTTTGAATCACCTATATAACCATACTACACTAAGTTGGGTGGGGTATTTTTAGGGTATTTTTCCTCCTTTTACTTCCCAATTAAAGATTTTCAAACCATTCTTGTGTGGAGTCTTCGTTTAGTCTCAACAACAAAGCATTTTGGGTGAAGTTAATACAGCTTAAAAATGCCCTGCTTAGGGTTAAAGGTTAGGTTCAGGCAAGGGGTCTTGTGGTTAGGTTTAGAATAGAGGGTCCCTGATTAGGGATAGGGGTTTCTGACTAGGAGTCATGAAAAGCACAGGATTGCTGGACTGAGGACCAGGAAACGAGAACCTGGAGGAGGCACTGGCGGGTTAGGTGAGGGGAAAATGAACCCACCTCCTTTAAAAAGGTGGTGGGGAGTGCACGGTCCTTCACTCCAGGGGGCTCCCTGGTCCCCATTTGTCACAGGTCCTGTGCTCTCAAACTAATACATAGGCTTATACACTGTGTTATTACACATACGTAGACTCTCAAAAAACAACGAACTATATACAAATATACAAATTAAGGCTTAGGTCTCTCCTCTCGTCCGAGGGAGGGTTCGTTGCTTGGTCAGGTAAGTATCAGGTAAGTCAAATTTAGCTTTTTCATAGTCTGGCCCTGTCGCGACGTTTCGGAATCTTTTGTTCCTTCTTCAGGCAAGGGCAGGTAAGTCAGTCAATTTGGATTCAGTCTGTAAGTCATCCCCAAGGTGGGTCTCTGTGAGAGCTTGTTGTTTAGCTCCTTCTCCGGTGGATCGTCATGTCAGTCTGAGACCGGAGAGGGCATCGCACCCATTTATAAATCCCATCTAGCTCCTCCCCTTTGCAGAATTTCCCATTTCTGAATTTCCCAGTTCCTTGGCATCACAGTTTTAGCTTTTTCACAATCAATCCTTATGCTTTTGTTGTGTGGCCAGATTAATAGCTCCAGTTATATTTATTTGGGATTTCTTTTGAATCACCTATATAACCATACTACACTAAGTTGGGTGGGGTATTTTTAGGGTATTTTTCCTCCTTTTACTTCCCAATTAAAGATTTTCAAACCATTCTTGTGTGGAGTCTTCGTTTAGTCTCAACAACAAAGCATTTTGGGTGAAGTTAATACAGCTTAAAAATGCCCTGCTTAGGGTTAAAGGTTAGGTTCAGGCAAGGGGTCTTGTGGTTAGGTTTAGAATAGAGGGTCCCTGATTAGGGATAGGGGTTTCTGACTAGGAGTCATGAAAAGCACAGGATTGCTGGACTGAGGACCAGGAAACGAGAACCTGGAGGAGGCACTGGCGGGTTAGGTGAGGGGAAAATGAACCCACCTCCTTTAAAAAGGTGGTGGGGAGTGCACGGTCCTTCACTCCAGGGGGCTCCCTGGTCCCCATTTGTCACAGGTCCTGTGCTCTCAAACTAATACATAGGCTTATACACTGTGTTATTACACATACGTAGACTCTCAAAAAACAACGAACTATATACAAATATACAAATTAAGGCTTAGGTCTCTCCTCTCGTCCGAGGGAGGGTTCGTTGCTTGGTCAGGTAAGTATCAGGTAAGTCAAATTTAGCTTTTTCATAGTCTGGCCCTGTCGCGACGTTTCGGAATCTTTTGTTCCTTCTTCAGGCAAGGGCAGGTAAGTCAGTCAATTTGGATTCAGTCTGTAAGTCATCCCCAAGGTGGGTCTCTGTGAGAGCTTGTTGTTTAGCTCCTTCTCCGGTGGATCGTCATGTCAGTCTGAGACCGGAGAGGGCATCGCACCCATTTATAAATCCCATCTAGCTCCTCCCCTTTGCAGAATTTCCCATTTCTGAATTTCCCAGTTCCTTGGCATCACAGTTTTAGCTTTTTCACAATCAATCCTTATGCTTTTGTTGTGTGGCCAGATTAATAGCTCCAGTTATATTTATTTGGGATTTCTTTTGAATCACCTATATAACCATACTACACTAAGTTGGGTGGGGTATTTTTAGGGTATTTTTCCTCCTTTTACTTCCCAATTAAAGATTTTCAAACCATTCTTGTGTGGAGTCTTCGTTTAGTCTCAACAACAAAGCATTTTGGGTGAAGTTAATACAGCTTAAAAATGCCCTGCTTAGGGTTAAAGGTTAGGTTCAGGCAAGGGGTCTTGTGGTTAGGTTTAGAATAGAGGGTCCCTGATTAGGGATAGGGGTTTCTGACTAGGAGTCATGAAAAGCACAGGATTGCTGGACTGAGGACCAGGAAACGAGAACCTGGAGGAGGCACTGGCGGGTTAGGTGAGGGGAAAATGAACCCACCTCCTTTAAAAAGGTGGTGGGGAGTGCACGGTCCTTCACTCCAGGGGGCTCCCTGGTCCCCATTTGTCACAGGTCCTGTGCTCTCAAACTAATACATAGGCTTATACACTGTGTTATTACACATACGTAGACTCTCAAAAAACAACGAACTATATACAAATATACAAATTAAGGCTTAGGTCTCTCCTCTCGTCCGAGGGAGGGTTCGTTGCTTGGTCAGGTAAGTATCAGGTAAGTCAAATTTAGCTTTTTCATAGTCTGGCCCTGTCGCGACGTTTCGGAATCTTTTGTTCCTTCTTCAGGCAAGGGCAGGTAAGTCAGTCAATTTGGATTCAGTCTGTAAGTCATCCCCAAGGTGGGTCTCTGTGAGAGCTTGTTGTTTAGCTCCTTCTCCGGTGGATCGTCATGTCAGTCTGAGACCGGAGAGGGCATCGCACCCATTTATAAATCCCATCTAGCTCCTCCCCTTTGCAGAATTTCCCATTTCTGAATTTCCCAGTTCCTTGGCATCACAGTTTTAGCTTTTTCACAATCAATCCTTATGCTTTTGTTGTGTGGCCAGATTAATAGCTCCAGTTATATTTATTTGGGATTTCTTTTGAATCACCTATATAACCATACTACACTAAGTTGGGTGGGGTATTTTTAGGGTATTTTTCCTCCTTTTACTTCCCAATTAAAGATTTTCAAACCATTCTTGTGTGGAGTCTTCGTTTAGTCTCAACAACAAAGCATTTTGGGTGAAGTTAATACAGCTTAAAAATGCCCTGCTTAGGGTTAAAGGTTAGGTTCAGGCAAGGGGTCTTGTGGTTAGGTTTAGAATAGAGGGTCCCTGATTAGGGATAGGGGTTTCTGACTAGGAGTCATGAAAAGCACAGGATTGCTGGACTGAGGACCAGGAAACGAGAACCTGGAGGAGGCACTGGCGGGTTAGGTGAGGGGAAAATGAACCCACCTCCTTTAAAAAGGTGGTGGGGAGTGCACGGTCCTTCACTCCAGGGGGCTCCCTGGTCCCCATTTGTCACAGGTCCTGTGCTCTCAAACTAATACATAGGCTTATACACTGTGTTATTACACATACGTAGACTCTCAAAAAACAACGAACTATATACAAATATACAAATTAAGGCTTAGGTCTCTCCTCTCGTCCGAGGGAGGGTTCGTTGCTTGGTCAGGTAAGTATCAGGTAAGTCAAATTTAGCTTTTTCATAGTCTGGCCCTGTCGCGACGTTTCGGAATCTTTTGTTCCTTCTTCAGGCAAGGGCAGGTAAGTCAGTCAATTTGGATTCAGTCTGTAAGTCATCCCCAAGGTGGGTCTCTGTGAGAGCTTGTTGTTTAGCTCCTTCTCCGGTGGATCGTCATGTCAGTCTGAGACCGGAGAGGGCATCGCACCCATTTATAAATCCCATCTAGCTCCTCCCCTTTGCAGAATTTCCCATTTCTGAATTTCCCAGTTCCTTGGCATCACAGTTTTAGCTTTTTCACAATCAATCCTTATGCTTTTGTTGTGTGGCCAGATTAATAGCTCCAGTTATATTTATTTGGGATTTCTTTTGAATCACCTATATAACCATACTACACTAAGTTGGGTGGGGTATTTTTAGGGTATTTTTCCTCCTTTTACTTCCCAATTAAAGATTTTCAAACCATTCTTGTGTGGAGTCTTCGTTTAGTCTCAACAACAAAGCATTTTGGGTGAAGTTAATACAGCTTAAAAATGCCCTGCTTAGGGTTAAAGGTTAGGTTCAGGCAAGGGGTCTTGTGGTTAGGTTTAGAATAGAGGGTCCCTGATTAGGGATAGGGGTTTCTGACTAGGAGTCATGAAAAGCACAGGATTGCTGGACTGAGGACCAGGAAACGAGAACCTGGAGGAGGCACTGGCGGGTTAGGTGAGGGGAAAATGAACCCACCTCCTTTAAAAAGGTGGTGGGGAGTGCACGGTCCTTCACTCCAGGGGGCTCCCTGGTCCCCATTTGTCACAGGT
The DNA here is from genome assembly GCF_949316205.1 of Platichthys flesus. NCBI lineage: Eukaryota > Metazoa > Chordata > Actinopteri > Pleuronectiformes > Pleuronectidae > Platichthys > Platichthys flesus. Next base: position 1,896 of record NC_084957.1, on the reverse strand, counting down.
CCTGTGCTCTCAAACTAATACATAGGCTTATACACTGTGTTATTACACATACGTAGACTCTCAAAAAACAACGAACTATATACAAATATACAAATTAAGGCTTAGGTCTCTCCTCTCGTCCGAGGGAGGGTTCGTTGCTTGGTCAGGTAAGTATCAGGTAAGTCAAATTTAGCTTTTTCATAGTCTGGCCCTGTCGCGACGTTTCGGAATCTTTTGTTCCTTCTTCAGGCAAGGGCAGGTAAGTCAGTCAATTTGGATTCAGTCTGTAAGTCATCCCCAAGGTGGGTCTCTGTGAGAGCTTGTTGTTTAGCTCCTTCTCCGGTGGATCGTCATGTCAGTCTGAGACCGGAGAGGGCATCGCACCCATTTATAAATCCCATCTAGCTCCTCCCCTTTGCAGAATTTCCCATTTCTGAATTTCCCAGTTCCTTGGCATCACAGTTTTAGCTTTTTCACAATCAATCCTTATGCTTTTGTTGTGTGGCCAGATTAATAGCTCCAGTTATATTTATTTGGGATTTCTTTTGAATCACCTATATAACCATACTACACTAAGTTGGGTGGGGTATTTTTAGGGTATTTTTCCTCCTTTTACTTCCCAATTAAAGATTTTCAAACCATTCTTGTGTGGAGTCTTCGTTTAGTCTCAACAACAAAGCATTTTGGGTGAAGTTAATACAGCTTAAAAATGCCCTGCTTAGGGTTAAAGGTTAGGTTCAGGCAAGGGGTCTTGTGGTTAGGTTTAGAATAGAGGGTCCCTGATTAGGGATAGGGGTTTCTGACTAGGAGTCATGAAAAGCACAGGATTGCTGGACTGAGGACCAGGAAACGAGAACCTGGAGGAGGCACTGGCGGGTTAGGTGAGGGGAAAATGAACCCACCTCCTTTAAAAAGGTGGTGGGGAGTGCACGGTCCTTCACTCCAGGGGGCTCCCTGGTCCCCATTTGTCACAGGTCCTGTGCTCTCAAACTAATACATAGGCTTATACACTGTGTTATTACACATACGTAGACTCTCAAAAAACAACGAACTATATACAAATATACAAATTAAGGCTTAGGTCTCTCCTCTCGTCCGAGGGAGGGTTCGTTGCTTGGTCAGGTAAGTATCAGGTAAGTCAAATTTAGCTTTTTCATAGTCTGGCCCTGTCGCGACGTTTCGGAATCTTTTGTTCCTTCTTCAGGCAAGGGCAGGTAAGTCAGTCAATTTGGATTCAGTCTGTAAGTCATCCCCAAGGTGGGTCTCTGTGAGAGCTTGTTGTTTAGCTCCTTCTCCGGTGGATCGTCATGTCAGTCTGAGACCGGAGAGGGCATCGCACCCATTTATAAATCCCATCTAGCTCCTCCCCTTTGCAGAATTTCCCATTTCTGAATTTCCCAGTTCCTTGGCATCACAGTTTTAGCTTTTTCACAATCAATCCTTATGCTTTTGTTGTGTGGCCAGATTAATAGCTCCAGTTATATTTATTTGGGATTTCTTTTGAATCACCTATATAACCATACTACACTAAGTTGGGTGGGGTATTTTTAGGGTATTTTTCCTCCTTTTACTTCCCAATTAAAGATTTTCAAACCATTCTTGTGTGGAGTCTTCGTTTAGTCTCAACAACAAAGCATTTTGGGTGAAGTTAATACAGCTTAAAAATGCCCTGCTTAGGGTTAAAGGTTAGGTTCAGGCAAGGGGTCTTGTGGTTAGGTTTAGAATAGAGGGTCCCTGATTAGGGATAGGGGTTTCTGACTAGGAGTCATGAAAAGCACAGGATTGCTGGACTGAGGACCAGGAAACGAGAACCTGGAGGAGGCACTGGCGGGTTAGGTGAGGGGAAAATGAACCCACCTCCTTTAAAAAGGTGGTGGGGAGTGCACGGTCCTTCACTCCAGGGGGCTCCCTGGTCCC